>NW_015090922.1:40190434-40200828 GCF_001431845.1 Calidris pugnax
TGGCCCATCCAGAACTTCTGTTCCTGTATCGGGGCAGCCTTCTGAGCGGCAGCTCACTAGATTTACTTACTGTGTCTTCTAAAAGGCATTTTTAAGCTCAGAGAGCATCTCTGTTTTTATTCAGGCATGCTGTGATCTCTCTGCACCAGTGTTTCCATGTGGAAAAAGATCTGCACCAGTTCTGGCTCCTTCCATGTAGTTTGCAATAAATCTCCAGGACCAGACAAAGTCTATTTCAAATTTCTGGAAGGAGTAAAGAGAGAATTCAGCTGAACTTCTACCAAAATATGCAGAGAATATTATTCAAGATCAGTACTCTGTAAGAAGAGCACAGGAAAGCTGTCATTACACCCGTCTTTTTAAAAGACACAGGAAGCCATTGCAGGGATAAGGAAGCAGTGACTCTCCCTCTGTTACCAATACTGGTAACAGAAGCCAACCATCAGCGGACTAATTGGGCAAAAAGCATCAGAGAACAGAGCAGAGAGAAGGGAGGGGGAGGGATGAAGAACAGGAAGAGTAATGGGAGCATAAGGAAGAGAAAATAAAGTTGGTGATGAGGGCAGCAAAGATTGCATGAGGTGAAGGCGTGTGACAGAAGGAGGGCTGTTACTTTGGCTTCAGAGGGGGGAAATGTGAGCACTGGTGCCCTTATTCCAGCTTCCCCTGCCCTCCAAAGCTAGTTTTACATGGCACTGTAATTCCCACACCCCAAGAGCTGGCTTCCCCCCAAATCCACAGATTTTTCCAGCCACACCCCTGCTTTACCAAACTGCTGAGATAATTCTGGCCTGCCCGTGCTCTCTGCTCACCCCTTCCCACACCAGCCTGCCCAGGTCACTGGTACTACTGGGGTACCAAAAGTGAGGAAATGTCCTAGGAATAGAGTGCAGATTACAGGGAAAGATGGTTTCCCCCCCATCCTTCCACTGTGAGGGTCCCACACACACATTTGGAGGAAAAAAAAAGAAAAAGGTAGTAGCTTGCAAATGACTTTAACTCAATTCCTGCAACTTCCATAGAATCATAGCATTGTGTAGGTTGGAAGAGATCTTAAAGATCATCTAGTCCAACCATCAACCTAACTCGGGCAAAAAAATAAATAAGAAATAAGCAATTAAAAAAAAACCCAAACACTAAACCATATTCTTGAGGACCATGTCAACCTGTCTTTTGAACACCTCCAGGGATGGTGCCTCAACCACTTCCCTGGGCAGCCCATTCCAATGCTTGATAACCCTTTCAGTGTCAAAATTTTTCCTATTTCCAATAACCATCAGGGCCAGTGAGCCCTAAACTACCCTACTTACCTATGGGGACTAGTCATTTTTTGGTATGTGTGCCATCGCCAAGCCTCAGGCTGGCAGGGATTGCATGAGGGCTACAGACAGTAAAATCTAAACCACCTCCACCCTGGGGCTGGAATGGATCATTCTTCATCAGCCTCAAACTCCCATCGTGGTTTGTATGTTAATAGTGGACAAGTCTCACAAGTGCAGGCAATTCTTTTTGGAAAAGCCATGCCAAAATCTTGTTTTCAGTGAAGCAGAACGGCACACCTAAATAAACAGGCAAATTGTCAAAAAACAAATACTGACTAGCGAGCAGAATGAAAGCCTACCCATGCTTACTTGTACGTACACATAGTCTGTGGATTTAATTGGTGCACTTAGAATAATGTAACATACCACAACAGTTGTTCAAATACACTTCAAACCATGGTATTTCCTCAGTCCTCCTCTTTTCTGGTCTGTTCTCCTCGTTCACACACTCTGTGTGCTATTTTGTCAGCTCCCCCTTTACAGCAGTGCTGACAGAGAAACTGAACACCTCATTCTATAGTCCTTTCCTTTCCAGAAAAACATATGTTATTCACTCCGTGTTAACCATAAAGATTCACATAAATTATGGGGCTGTGAAATAGCTTGGCTCCTCCTACGCTTTGCTCTATTTTACTGTTTTAGTTTTTCTTTACCCTTCTCCAGTTCGTGGCTGGTGTTGTACTGAGGAACTCCATCAACTATTGTGATCTGAACTAGTTCACATTCACTGCTTTTTCAAACTATTCAGTCTAAGTCACCTTGTCATAAAGCTGCTGACAAGAAGAGGAACACCTGGGATTTATCACCCAATGTCATTTTTACAAGACCTTTCAAAATTTGCAAAAAAACCACCCCAATTTAAATACCCCAAACCTTCAGTTTTCCAAGTAAACGAATATGTTCTCCTTCTTTCCTATGAATGTGTTATTACACTGCCTCATGCCCCCCTTGGTTTTTGGTCTGAATCATAGAATGGTTTGGGTTGGAAGGGACCTCAAAGATCATCAAGTTCCAACCCCCCTGCCATGGGCAAGGACACCTCCCACTAGAGCAGGTTGCTCAAGGCCTGAACCCCTGCCTAAATCTGAAAATTAATGGACAGGGCTTTCTAAAGCATGAGGAGAGACAATACCACAAAGCATCTGTTTATAAAATGAAATGAGAGGAAGAGGCCTAACTTCCAATTTAAAAGCAGCACATATGTTGTACTAGAAACAACTGAAACGGAAAAAATGTTGATGTGTGATAATAGAAGAGCAAAATCCATGTTTTCAAGATGGTTTTGGTTGCTTTGAGAGGGTGACTGAATATGTGGCTTTTTTCTGTTGGGTTAGTATCTGGCATACAACCAGTGGCCCATTGACAAAGGCACTAGCTAGAAAATCTGTGTTGTAAGGAAGATGCAGCAAATAAATCCTGAACCTTACACTTAGGGGATGTTTCCCATGGAACTTACGTAGGAGAACTGGGGTTCAGGATTATTTAAGATTTGGGAGAAATTAGCCTACTTGTCACAGAGATGTAAGGCCCCTTCTCTCAGGAGTTGTAGGGTGGTGGTACTGGCTGTTAGATGTTGGGTTCCACCAGACTAATGGCACAGATCACTGCTGCCACGTGCCGTGTTTAATGCAGTTTTAAAGACCTATGAGATCTTTCTGAAGAAAAGTATGAAAAAGTAAAATGCTGATAATATATTCATCTACACAGGAGGAAATAAGGGTCAAAGAGTAGCAATAGACTTTTGCCAATTGTTTTCTCCAAAGTTAGTTACTTTTTTCTTTTTGAAAGCAGTGATTTGATGTACTTTTGTTATGAATTCATGTTTCTGAAGGTAAGCACTTTCCTTCTAAAAATCTATTGATGTCATGACTTGATTTTATTAAAGTGATGTTTTCAAATAGAACACTCTTTTTACCCCTTTTTTAATTCAAATACTTGAGTAAATATGAAAATTTTACACGGACAGGTTGTGCCCAACATTCACTTCTGTTCAGAAAAAAAAAAGTCTTTAGTTTTGCTTTAGTCTTGTGTCATGCGTGCAATAAAAAACAGAATTGGAATGTGAGACTACTTTAAAATATCAGTCTCCTTTACTTTTATATATGCATTTCTGTGAACACAGAACATGTGCTCATCTAACTAACAAAATGCAATTAGAAAATGCTACAATTGTAAATGGCCAGCACTGAAAATAAATTCAGTTAACACAGTCTACTATCCTTATGAGTGTTCAAACAACTCCCACCAATGCTTACATGCTAAAACCATAGAAGATATTCTCCCTCAAATGCCTGATCACACTGAGGGCAGACTCTAGTTCAATAAGCTTTAAATAACTTAATGTTAATTGGAGTTACATATTGAGCATGTAAACTCCAATCTCCTTGCCCTCTCTTCCCACTCCTCATTTTTAAATGCCTCATTATAGGTCTCATCTGCTCTATATGCTCCTTTTTTTTCCTTTTTTTTTTTCTGATGCAGTCTGTATTACCTAATAGGACAAAATAACTAAAGATTTTGGTGTTATCAGAATTCATTTAGAAATTTATTATAGTAAGAAGGATCAGAAACTAACATTTTCCTCAAGAAATAAAGTGTACTGCACCATGAAAATTATCCAGATAGATATGGAGCCCTGCTGTGACTTGACTGACTGCATTTTCTCCCCAAATTTTCTAATTTTTGGGTGACTTGGCTAGTCTAAAAAATACAAGATCTTTTTTCATTTGTTTTAATTATTTAGCTTTCGGGTTCATCTTCTGTATCATAATCAGTCTTTCTGTTGTATTCCTGCATTTTCCTCCCTTGTATTGACCTGTTTGTGTCTGGCTAGCTGTAACATCTCAACAGACAACGAAACTCACAGATTCAGACCAAGCAGGAAAACTCCATTGGAAGGATTCTTACAAATAGGGAGTATCAACAGCAATAGTTCGATTCTTATTTAAGAATTAAGTTAGGATTGATTTTGCTGCACAAGGCAGTCTCTTCCAGTACCCGATCTGTGAAAATGGTAGTTACTACATATTAGGGAAAGGCCACAACAGGCAATCTGGGATCACCTCTTTCTGGAGTTTTCTTCATAGCTGACTCATGGACAAGAGGAAGGTCTCCTTCACCTCATCAAAACCATATCCCTTAATGGGGTAATCATGAAACTGCTTTCACTGTTGATGTTCAACAAGGGGTGCAGAATTCATCAGATGGTAAGAAAAGGCATATGCTCACTTAGAAAAACTGCCAACTTACACGCCGCATCTCTCTCTCTGTAGGTATTAAGCAGTTCACTTTAAATTTGAACTTTCTATTCTATTAAGTATTTTGGTTTTCCTATCAGAAGTTCCAGAAAAACAGGCAAGGACCAGTGGAAAGCTCTGTGGCTTCCTCGCCCTTTGAACATGAGAGCGCAATACCTACAACTAATCATAACCACGTCAGTCTGGAAGAAAGAATAAAAATTTTATCTGGTTGTCTGATCATTATTACTGCCTAAATAAACGCCGTCTGGCTAATGCTGCTCATCTGCACATAGTTTTGGGATGAAGGAAGTTAAGCTTTAAAACAGCTGCTGTTACTGAAAATAGTCTCTTAATAAGAAAAGGCTAGTATCTGTGAGTGCAGTCAATCTGCCTCTCTAGACAGAGCCCTTTCATTTAGCACGCACACAGTTAAAATATAAGTGGAAGAGGAGGTGAGAAATTCCACTGACCTCCCAACAACACTTCAAATTCAATTTTTCATTAATTGCGTTTACAAAACAGTCAGCACTTCACCGGAGCATCTCTCAGCCACTTCTGGTGCACGTTCAGGGCTTGGATTCCCAGCCCAGTCTCCTACCAATCTGGAGCTACAGCCTGCAGCCAGACAGGCCCTGACTCAACCCTGAACCTAAAGCTGGGTGGCTTCCAGTCTGACCACCTTTAGCAGCTGCACCTGCACTGGTTATTCACTGGAGAAGTCTCACCCAAGCAAGGAGCTGTGAGAAATACACTTAAATTTAGGCATAGGTTTTAGTGCTGGAAGCTCATGTCTGCTTTATTAACCCACGCCTCTCCCTTACAAATAATTGGGTAATACTGACACAGAAATATTAGTATTAAAAGTGTCTTATTCCTTCTCTTCACAGAGCCTAGAGGCAAGGACTAAGGGGAGCTCATCAGGAAAGGTTGTGGAAAGTTGAAAATATTGTCACTGGCTAAAGTAAAGAAGGTGTCTCTGCATCACTCCTCTTACACTCATAGTGAGGTCAAACATTCTTTGTCAAACTCTAAACACACAAATAAAGCCTACTAATTTACCACTTGTGCTTTTCACGCTCTTCGGAGTTATTTTTAAGGGGATGCTGTTGACTTTGTTGAGAAACCTGTGACCTGACTCAAAGTAGCTCATAGTGTCTCTGTTACGAAGTACCAGATGTCTTTTGCACACAAAGTTCTTTACACAGTCGAGATAAAGCGTAACCAACCAGAACAGAAAGTTCTCTCAATTTCACCCAGAGTGTAAGAGGTGACCCCACAGCTACTTTCAGAGCAACATTTTGAGCACTTTAGCCTCCAAATGTTGCAAATGCTTCTCTGTGGCAAATTCAGCTTTAAACAAAAGTCATTCTAATATTAACTAGAACATGCGAAAACAATAAAAGGTTTTGCATGTGAGCATCAGTTCGTAATTGTTTTGAATGTCATGTGCAGGAAAAGCTATGCTGAGGTATTTCCCCTTATTTCTTCTTTACTTATTGAAGTCAAAAGCTGCTCATAAAAGGCAAAACCCAAACTGTTTTCAATGACACACACATTTCCTGAGGAATTTGTGACCACTGAGGCTATGTGCAAGTGGCCAGAAATCTCGAGGAAATGCCGTCATAAGTAATCTTTTATATTTAGTCTCAGAGCTTAAAAAAAATTACCATTGCTTCCAGTAGCATAATACTGGACACAGGCAGGTATTTTTTGTTTGTTTCTACTGTGTATCACCAAAGGTTTTTCTACAGAAGTCCCAGACTGCAAATATCACTCAATAAATAGCACATCAAGACAGGCAAGGAATGCTACAGGAACATTCACCCGTTCTATGCCCCAAAGTCTAGGATATGGGGATCACACAGCCCAGACAGACAGACAGACAGCAGGCAGCCCTACACCCTGCCCTCCCCAGTGCTCCTAAACTCTGTTTTCTAACACCCCTGTTGTTCCTCTTCTGATGTGGCTCCTGACAAACATACAAGCCACCTGCTAAGATCAGCATGCAGGACTCTTTTTCATTAAGGCAGTTATTCAGACTCGGTAAACATCCATTACCATCAAGAGTGAGGAGCAGGAGTCATTATAATGCATAGCATGTTTCAGAGACTGGGGAGGGAAAGGGATTGGAAATGTGAACCAAACTGGATAATGACTTGGAAGAAGATAAAAGTGTTTGGAAGTTACACTGAGGTGATTTCTACAGCTGACGTAGCAGCTGAATTTCTAATGATAGCCAAAGAACTGTGCTTAAAAATATGTATAAACACAGAATGGACATTCTCTTCAACACAAGATATGCCACAGGTGAGTTAACAGGAGCCAAACAGCTGAAGGCTGTATCCTTTTACCATGGAGGCTGCCCCTCTAACATACCAGTGCCACAATTTTGTTTGAACTGTACTTCACATAGTTCTGCAGTCAGCAAACACGAGATCTTAAGGATTCCTCCCCTTCTGATAGGAAGGGAGAAGGATCTCCTTCTCCCTCCCCTAAAGACAGGAACTGGAAAAGGAGTTGGAAGGAGAAAAGGAAAGCAAAGGGGCATTTACTTGCTGACAAGAGATATTCCACCCTCCAAAATACTCCCACTTTTCTCTGGATGCAGAATTCTAGAGGTAGCCCTCCAACCTGTTGCTTCTCTCAGCTGAAGGCAGCAGGGACATCGGAAGATCACCTCCCACTCTTTAGCTGTGGGAACATTCAGAAAGCAATGTGAAATATCTGTGACTGCTCAGGTGTAGAAAGAGTGACAAAGGACCAAAGATGGGAGTGTGAAAAGAGGCAAAAAAACCTGATATGATAAAACTAGCAAGGCAGAAGAGTAAAGGAAAGGAAAAAATCCACGGAGAAAGGAGGATGAAATGGAAAAATGCTGAAGAGCAAGAGATGACTCAACTCCAAATGTCAGCTGAAAGGTGATCTGTTGATTTCAACATTTTCCCTTTAAAGTGGACTTTCATATGTTAAATCATAATCAGTCTGGTTAGATTAAAAGATCTTGACTGCTATAAAAGAAGGCAAGGGAAACCTTAGCATACCCCTCTAATATACCAAGTGAGATTCCTATCTGAACCCTCACTTTGGACGTCATTCTGTGTGAAGGAGGTTTGTCAATTGTATGGCTTTACTCATCACTCCTTCACCATGACTGACCCGTGATACCAAATCAAATTAACTAATTGACTGCCTTTTCACTAATCTCAACATCACAATTTTAAAGATGCATCTTTCCATGCTGTGGATGTTTTGCAACCAGAACCCTCTGAAAAGATCTCTTCATAACAGATTAAAAAAGGACTCTCTCAGAGTCACCTGTGGAAGCAGTGCTTTGTCACACACACTGCTAAAGGTTCCCAGTTTTCCACCTTCATCTGAGTTTTCCTCTCACATCTTCATCTCCTCCTAGTGATTTGAGATGCTAAAAAAAATGCTATCCCGTGTGCACCAGTCTTTTCTCTAGCACTTTGTTCAACAAATATGACAATAATGGGTTTTTTATTAATAATCATAAATAGTGTGTTCTTGGAATTTGCAGTGAAAAGCACTAATGGCAAAACTTACTAATAGAGAGTGACATACCAGTGTCCTCCAAGTGGCAGTTTACTCTCACGATGGAGCTTACAGACTATGAAGAATCATTCCTCAAAGGCAAAGCCATACACAAAAGAGTGTTGGGGTTTTTTTTTTGTTGTTGTTATTTTAAAATAGATAAATGCATGATTCAGGACAACTTTTAAAAATCATGTGACACAACTGTCTTAGGCAGCTCTGATTGTTTAAGTGATAATTTCAGTATTTCTTCTCAAGTAAGCACTTTTTTTCTATGGAAAGAGGTCATGTTGAAAGGTGACAAAGATATAAATGGATTCTTGGTCTGCCATTCCCATAGGGTAGCTATAAGAAAGGCATCCCTTTTCTGTTTAGAATCGAGAATGGTTAATTCACACTCTTTCTTATATACTCTAAAGCCCCGGAACTTTGAGCTGTGTGCTCTCACTTTTCTCATCCTGGTCACCTTATATGGTTTCTGGGTAATTCCTTTTACATTACCCAGCAGTCTTTATCTCACCCTACATACTGTATCAAAGATTAGGATCAGGGGAAAAACACCCAGCCCTATGCAAACACCAATCCCACTTTCCCTACCAGATCCTTTCAAAGTGCTAGGTCTTTTAAGGCAGCACTATAAACATCCCTAAAATCAAACTCCTTTTCAAATTCCTGCTGATTATAAAATAAATACAACCCAGGTGTGTAACAGGAAAACTGCACCTGTTTTTCAGTTTGTTTCCATCGAGTTCAGTGGGGGCAGGGACTGTTATATTCCACCTGGCAGAGCACAGCCATGACTGATGTCCTCAGTGTTAATGTGAGACAGTAGTATCCCATGGTAGTTGGCAAATTTTGCAGTTTTCTCTACATATAAATGTAAAGTGTAATTTTGCCACATTGACAAGTCAGAATTGTGCTTGATTCATCTGTGTGGAAACAGGACTACACTTTCTGCTAGAAATGACAGCAAATTTTCTCTCATCTGAACACATTTGTGTACTGGTGTCTACCTCCTCAATCATAGAATCGTTTGGGTTGGAAAAGACCTTTAAGATAAAGGCCAGCCATTAATCCAACACTGCCAAGTTACCACTAAGCCATGTCCCTAAACACCACATCTACCTTAGTCCTTTAACTACCTCCAGGGATGGTGACCCCACCGCTTCCCTGGGCAGCCTGTTCCAAGGCTTGATAACCCTTTTTGGTGAATAATTTTTTCCTAATATCCAATCTAAACCTCCCCTGGCACAACTTGAGGCCGTTTCCTCTTGTCCTGTCACAGAATCATCTAGGTTGGAAGGGACCTTCATGATCATCTAGTCCAACCATCAGGCCAACTCTGACAAAATAACCCATCACTAAACCATATTCCCCAGCACCATGTCAATCCATCTTTTGAACTCCTCCAGGGATGGAGGAGTTCAACTCCTCCAGCCATAACCACTGCCATGGGCAGCCCATTCCAATGCTTGATAACCCTTTCAGTGTCAAAACACCACATCTACCTTAGTCCTTTAACTACCTCCAGGGATGGTGACCCCACCGCTTCCCTGGGCAGCCTGTTCCAAGGCTTGATAACCCTTTTTGGTGAATAATTTTTTCCTAATATCCAATCTAAACCTCCCCTGGCACAACTTGAGGCCGTTTCCTCTTGTCCTGTCACAGAATCATCTAGGTTGGAAGGGACCTTCATGATCATCTAGTCCAACCATCAGGCCAACTCTGACAAAATAACCCATCACTAAACCATATTCCCCAGCACCATGTCAATCCATCTTTTGAACTCCTCCAGGGATGGAGGAGTTCAACTCCTCCAGCCATAACCACTGCCATGGGCAGCCCATTCCAATGCTTGATAACCCTTTCAGTGTCAAAATTTTTCCTAATATCCAACCTGAACCTCCCCTGGTGCAACTTGAGGCCATTTCCCCTTGTCCTGTCGCCTGTGACTTGGGAGAAGGGACCGACCCCCCCTGGTTATACCCTCCTTTTGGGGAGTTATAGAGATTGATAAGGTCTCCCCTCAGCCTCCTTCTCTCCAGGCTTCACACACACCAGGCAGGACCGTGTTTTCCAGCCACAGCCGACGCTCTGGGCCAGCCCCGCCGGCAGCCGCCGTGTCCGCGGCGGTCGCCTCACCGCCAACAGGCCCGGGCGGCGGGGGGGGAGCCCGGCCGGCCGCTCCCCGGCGGGAAGCGGGTAGGACCGCAGCCTCTTCTGGGTCCACCGAGGGGAAGCGATTTGGTTGCCTCTCACCGCTGGCCGGCCTCACGGTGGG
>NW_015090922.1:40201002-40325238 GCF_001431845.1 Calidris pugnax
TGACCGGGCGGTCGCGGCCGCCGCTCCTCCCCTCTCCCCGCGGAGCAGGGCGGGTGGCGGCGCCGTTCTACCTGTCCCGGAGGAGGAGGAGGAGCCGCAGCCAGGGAGCCGGAGGGACAAAGTTAACTGGAAAGTTTACGAGGGACCGTGGGTGGGAAGAGAGAAAGGCGGGGGGGGAAGTCGCTGCCGCCCCGCCGGCCGCAGCCGGGAGCTCTCGGAGGAGGAGGAGGGGGAAGCGGCAGCCTTACGGGGCCGGCGAGAAGCGGCAGCCGCAAACTCTCCGCTGCCTTCCCTCCCGCTGCGAGCCCCCCTCACAAGGCCTGCTGAGGTGACCGGCTGCCGGGAGGGAGGACGCGGCCGCTCCCCCTCGCCCGCCTCCCTTGGGGCGTCCGAAGCGGGCTGCGAGGACCGGGGGACGCCGCGCTCGGTGCCGGGGGGAGGAGGGTCACACCTCCCCACCACCCTTACGCCGGCACACCGCCTTGCTCTTTTCCGTCGCGGGACCGGCGGCTCCCATGGCGCTGAGCAAAGGGCTGCGGCTGCTCTGGAAGCAGGAGCCGGGGCCGAGCGCCCTGCTGGAGGCGCGCAGCCGCCAGGACTGCCTGTTGCTGGAGGCCGGCACGGTGGCGGCGCTCAGTAAGTGCCCCCGCGGCGGGCAGGGCCGGGCCGGGCCGGGAGGGTTCCTGTGGGGCAGGCTGTGGGGTGGGGAGGTGGCGCGTCCGTGGGTACGCGCCTGGTCCCCCTGTGGTGCCAGCGTGGGGTGGGGGGGGGTGTCCGGGATGGGGTGGCAGCAGGCGATCCCCAGGAGGTTTGGGGGGTGCCTTCCCCTGTGGCGGGGAGAGCTCAGACCCCGGCCCACTGTTTTGGAGCCCTTACCACAAAAAAAAGACATTGAAGGGCCGGAGCGGGTCCAGAGAAGGGCAATGGAGCTGGGGAGGGGTCTGGAGAACAAGGCTGATGAGGAGAGGCTGAGGGAGCTGGGGGTGTTCTGCCTGGAGAAGAGGAGGCTGAGGGGAGACCTTCTCGCTCTCTACAACTCCCTGAAAGAAGGGTGTAGAGAGGTGGGGATCAGTCTCTTCTCCCAAGTCACAGGCGACAGGACAAGAGGAAATGGCCTCAAGTTGCACCAGGGGAGGTTCAGGTTGGATATTAGGAAAAATTTCTTCACCGAAAGGGTTATCAACATTGGAATGGGCTGACCATGGCAGTGGTTGAAGCACCATCCCTGGAGGTATTCAAAAGACAAATTGACATGGTGCTGGGGAATATGGTTTAGTGGTGGTTGTGTGTTTTGTTTGGTTATTTCTTTTTTTTTTTTTTTATGGTTGGACTAAATGATTTTTAAGGTCCTTTCCAACCTAGGCGATTCTCTGGTTCTGTGACCTTGGGGTCCCCTCACTTCACACCCCGGCCTCCAGCATGGCCCTCCAAGGCCTGCCCATCTGCTGCAGGTTTGGGGGTGACCCTCAGTGCCCTGTTGGCCAGCATCTCCTCTGCCCTCTGCGACCCCAAGCCTGATCCATGTCTGAAGCAGCTCTTTCTCTCCTCTGGGTCTCTTAAGCCTCCTGGCCAGCAGCTGGGTGGGAGAAGCAGGAGAGGCCACCTGCCTGCCTGGTGGCTGTGTAGTCTGGGCACAGGGCACCCTTACTGTGTGAGACTTTGAGACTTGTTACTCTGCAGCTTTGTATGACCCTCGCTGACTGCAGAGGAGGATCCAGCTAAAGGGAAGGGGCCCGGTGGCTCTTGAAGAAGTTTCTATTCAGCTACATCGGGTGCCAACCACCAGTGTAGACACCCGGTTCACAGGAGACATTGTTTTGGATGACTGAGATTCATGTCCTGTAGAGGAAAACTGGCTTCTTCCTCTGGTGCCATACCTGCCTTTGTGGTTTGCACTGTTTATGGTTGCTTGAGTGCCTGGCTCTTACTGGAGGAGCTCCAGTCTCACCTGGGGCAGTGGAAGTTGTGAACATACTCAGGGTTGCCTCATCTCGTGTTTTGATACTAGCCACCCACAAGTTAATGCAGTGCTAATGTTGAGGCAGACACAGAAAAATGAGGTGACTGAGAACGTAAAGTGCAAAAGGTAATGCAGGGGAGCACGTTGTGCTTGTGCTGTGTTCTTAAGTTGTTATGCGTGTAATACTTACCTGTTCCAGCAATCATGCCAGGGTTTGCAGTGTTTTAGAAGTCTATATTCAAGCAGCTCAAGGGAAAAGGGGAAGAACTTGAACTGTGAACTCTGTGTAGTAAGAACTGTCTGTATGTTGTGGTTTGTAAAGTGTTAGTCACAATGTCAGCTCAGGATCCAGGCCCACTGAGCTGAATCTTCCATGGTATATGGTGGCAGGACATCCACACTGAAATGCTTAGGCATTGGGGACTTAAAGAGTGAAGAAAAACAAAAAGGTGGCAACTGGTTTTCACAAGAGTCGTTCTGATAGTGGAAAAATTTTGACCTGTTGTGGTAAAGATCTGTCATTGCCACACTGTGGGTTTTTTAATAAATTTTATTGGAATTTTATGTTGTGTAATACTTCAGGGGCTCAGTTTCTTGTTAAATTTGTTGGTTATAGTGGACATGAATACATTACGTTTTTCCAGGGTTTTTTTTTGTGTGTGTCAGTTTTCAATGAACTGACAAAGTGAAGTCTGGTAGTACCAAGCAGCACTTTACTCACTTTCCCCGATTCAAAAACCTGTTGTCATTAAAGCTCTCCATTTATATCAATGTGTTTTGGTTTGTATTCCTTTATTCTGATATAAATCTAGAGCAGCTCCATTGCCTGTGGCAAATGTGCATGAATAAAATTGAGACCAGCATTCATCTAGCTGACCTCAAGCCTCTTGAATGATTGGTAGCTGGAAAGATTATTTACCATCTCACTAGTTACTGCAATCATCAATTTAGAATAGATTTTTCTCCCAGTGGTACTATGTCCCATTTGAATTGCTGTAGCTAAAAATGATCAGAGAATTTGTATAGGATGTGTGTTAGAAGTAGGGATCTGTATAAGTGGCTCATGGAAAAGCCTGTTTGCCACGGCTTTTCAAAGTCCAGTGTCACCTCTTGATAATCATACATCCCTTGGCATCCAGCCCACTCCATGTTAATAACTTTGTCATTCTATTTCATTTGGTTTCTCTTTTCCTGCCTGGTTTGGTTCCTGTGTTGTGGGAAAAGCTAGTTGATCCAGTTGAGCCTGGCTAGATCGTTTCTTGCGTTTGTGCAGCGAAGGACCAGAAAAGGAGAGAAAACCAGGAGTAGGTATTGTGACATTTACAAGGATTGTGAAGAGGAAGCTTCACAGCCAGGGTGGTAACAGAAACAACATTAATTCTCTTTTGTTTGACTGGCATTTAGGTTGTTAACTAACCATAGAGCACTTCAGTGGAAGGTTAACAAACTTTGTATACATGTGGTTTCAGACAGACTAACCCTAGGATTGTGTGAATTTTGGCGCCTGTGTCTAATTTTCTGTTTCTAAAATAAAGTTTAGAAAAAAAAATTGCATACCTGTGGTGAGAAGGAATCATGCAGCTGTGCCTTATTCAAACTTCCACACTAACTAAAAGCAGATACATATACCTGGGGCACTTCAGTTGTACAACAGTTTATTCAGTTCTGCAATAGCAGCCTCGTGTCAATAGAACTGTAGAGAGGAATAATCATGAATGGACAGCAAAGGCCTGAGAGCAAATTTTAGTCATTGTTCATCACTCTTTTTTTCCATAATTACCAAGTGTCTCTGCCTTGCACAGGATGACATCTGCACTTTGAAAGTTCAATTGCTTCTATAATACTTTTGTACTAGAAGAAACTCATATGTTGAATTTAACCTAGTTTGAGTGGCAGAAGGGAGTGAGAATCATCCTAGGAGAAGAGATATTACAAAAAAGAAATCTAAAAAAAGCACTCTTGTATAAGCACAATGTCTATACAGGCCATAAACCTCTGGCAAACTCCTAATTAAAATATACCCTTTCAAATATGTAAATGAAAAATTTGATACTGTCTTGTGACTGGATGACTTTGTACTTTTTCCTCTCTCAGTATGTTATGAAGATCATGACGACAATTTTAGTTGTAAATTGATTATATTTCAGAATTTCCTTATTGCATAGAGAAAGTTAATATTTTTAACTTGAAATATATTTGCACATTTTTTGCGAGTAGTGGGAAAGTGTTATGGAGATCTCTAATTGCCTGAGATGTCAGCAGTGTATAAAATGAGAACACTCAGGCTGTAATGGAAACCTAACCTAAGAAACTTTTGGAAAAATCAAGGAATCAAAAATCACAGCAGGAAAACCTAACTACATAGCCCCAAACCCCTTAACTTAATCTATATAATGATTTAATATCAACAGAACAATTTTCTGTTCTATCATAAATTAAATCGCGTTTTTGAAGATGAGAGTTTTTCTTCCTTTTCTCATGATGTCACTGTAGGGTGGAGGGTAAAGCTCACTGTTTTGAATTTAACAGCACATTTTGCAAGAGGCTATTTTTTTTTTTTTTTTTGCCACTGGCAACCCTGAAGCTTCAGGCATCTCCAGAAGGATGGGTGACAGCCTGAAACAATTCCTCCAGGAATTCTCCAAACTAGAACATGAATAATTCGATTCTATGGAAGAAGATTAGAGTCATGAAGGATGAAAAAAATTGCCATTGATTTAGAAGTTTTTGCTTATACAAGTGGAAGTATAGATACAAATGCTGTTCCTACTTTTAACGCACATTACAGTTTTTAATGCTTTATAGATGATGCACAAGGCAATTCTGAACTGCTGCCAAGGCAGTCATTGAAATAAACTAAGGCTATAGCACTGAAAATGTAGTTATTTAACTTTACAGCAGGTAATCTTAGTGAAATGATGTCAACGGGAGTGCTTTGCTATTGAAATTCAGCATAAAAATACGTTTTTGCAAGGGCAAATGGTGCACAGATTTATTGGGTTTTTTTGTAAGCACTTTGATTCTGCGATTGCTTTTATTAAGGGATGTTACAACACCTGCTACAGTGGATCCTAAATTTCCCTGGTCTTCTGAAAATACTGAAATTCAAAGCTGGCAACAGTGCATGTTTTTGTAAGTAGGGCTCAAGTTTTTCCTCCAGACTTTCACCCACAGATCTGGGAAGTAAGACTTTACTAGAGACAAACTTACATAGAGCTCCGTGCCTCCTCTGTGCCTTCAGTTGCAGGTCTGTGTGTGGTTCTCTGGGGCGGACGAGTGAAATCAGTGTAGAGCCTTGCAGGGGGAGGGATGAAAAACCAGGAAGTGGCAATTATTCACCTGTGTATCCTTTTCTTTTTTTTTTTTTTTTGTTTTTTTGTTACAGAATGCACTTTCTACACTGTTTACAATTAACTTTAGTTTTGTATTTAAGTGGATAAATGTGCCACTCAGTAGGATATGGTAATCCAACACCAATAATACTTCTGTAAATGTATTGTGAATGTATTTCTGTGCAAAACAATGAGCCATACAACACGACTCTCTCTCACTGTTACAGTGGAATATTTGTATAGCTAATCTCCCCATTTTATCTGCATTCCTAAAACTTCTTGGTTAAATTTAGAAAAATAGAATAATCCAATTACAAATATTTATGAAGTTTTATGTAGTTTAGTGGTGTTCAAACCCTACAAAACTTGTAGTGGGAGTAATGTATGAATCAGAAGCCTTGCTTTCCTTGGTTACGCTGGCAGTGGGTGCTTGCAAACTATGGTTTCTCAGACTGAAATTCACTGCTATAGGTTGCAGGAACAAGTGTGTGCTACAGTTCCTTTGCTGTTGTTGAAATGCAAATCAGGTACAGAGAAGAGGGAAGATGTATTGGTGTAAATATAGACTACAAGGCTTACTTTCTGTGCTAGGAAGCTGGTAGTGGTTGTGAGGTACGAATTCTGCTTGGTGGTTTATGTCTATACTGACTACAAGTTTCTGTGTTAATATTTGTAATATATGACAGGAAGCACACGAAGATAATGGTCAAGCTCGAGAGCAATGACTTAGAGACTTCCTTTTTATCTTTATGTTCTTGACTGCCTGCAGTCCACAGGGCTGGCCAGTAGAAACCTGGTGGTTTTATTTATTCACAACCATTCTTATTTGGTTGTGAATGAATATATTCATATAGAATCATAGAATTGTCTAGGTTGGAAGGGACCTTCAAGATCATCTAGTCCAACCATCAACGTAACTCTGATAAAAAAAACCAAACATCACTAAACCATGTCCCCCAGCACTATGTCTACCTGTCTTTTAAAAACCTCCAGGGATGGTGCTTCAACCCCTTCCTTGGGCAGCCCATTCCAATGCCTGATAACCCTTTCTGTGTAAAAAATTTTCCTAGTATCCAATCTGAACCTCCCCTGGCACAACTTGAGGCTGTTTCCTCTTGTCCTATTGTTTGTCACTTGGGAGAAGAGATTGATCACCACCTCACTACACCCTCCTTTCAGGGAGCTGTAGAGAGAACTAAGGTCTTCCCTCAGCCTCCTTTTCTCCAGGCTGAACACCCCCAGCTCCCTCAGCCTCTCCTCATAAGACTTGTTCTCCAGACCCCTCACCAGCTTCATTGCCCTTCTCTGGACCCGCTCCAGCACCTCAATGTCTTTTTTTTGTAGTGAAGGGGACAAAACTGGACACAGCCCTCGAGGTGGGGCCTCACCAGTGCCCAGTACAGGGGGACAATTACCTCCTGAGTCCTACTCACCACACTGTTCCTGATACAGGCCAGGATGCTGTTGGCCTTCTTGGCCACCTGGGCACACTGCTGGCTCATGTTTGGCCGACAGTCGACCAACACCCCCAGGTCCTTTTCTGCTGGGCAGCTCTCCAGCCACTCTGCCCCCAGCCTGTAGTGCTGCACAGGGTTGTTTTGTCCCAAATGCAGGACCTGGCACTTGGCCTTGTATATACACATACAGGTATATATATATTTGCACTATATATACATATACAAGTGTGAAAACATAATCCCTCACTAGAAGCAGAATATTCTCAATCTACTATAGAAAGCCAGTGAGCTGATCTTTCCAAAATGCCACTTTGCTGATTTGTTTGTTGTGTTTTCAACCAGAAATACCGCTTTCTAGAAAATGGGTAATTACATTGCTTAATGTTTTGAATATTCAGACTTTCTTAACTGACCTTTCTTAACCTGACCACAGACTTCTTCCCAACTCTGTGTTGCTTAACCTGTATGGTATTTCAGATTACAGTTGTACTTGCATAATGCCTGTGTAGCTCAGACTGAATGTAAACAGGAAGATTTTAGTGATGAAAGATAATGAAAACACAACAAAGTGCTTTGGGTCTTTCTGAGGATGACAGAAAACAGAATTTGGAGGCAAGTTAATTATCTAACCTCATGTAATACCAGATATTGCACCTATTTCTAGGTAAGATGCTGATAGTAGTGTGTGTATTTTTTTTTTTCCTCACGTGTTCTTGGGGGTTTTTTGTATGTGTGACATTTCTGTTTGATTATAGATTTGCTCTTTCTGGGGAAAATTTACATTTCCTCCTGCAAAATGCTAAATGACACAAATAAAGGAAACAAATTAGTGAGGCCCCATCACATCAAGCCCATGTTTCTAAAGGTACTTAGAAATGCTTCAGAATATGTATGTATAGTAGTACCTACAGTTCCACAGGTGTCTATTTCCAGAATCAGGCTTAAGAATCAGAGGGGAGAGCCAGAATCTGCAATCTAGTCGCAGACTCTTTTCTTCAAGAGCTCTTTGTTCAGTTTTATCTTTAAGTTGTAGATATTACTGTGTCTGTCCTTAATGTGGGACTTGGAACTAGGGTACCTTTCTGCCCTCTTACTCCAGTCACTGACGTTTCTGGGCACCAAATGTTTGAGAGTGGCCCTGGTTCCTGCTGAAGTCTGGTGGATCAGCCCTGAGGAAGGGTTGAATAAAGGAAACTGCATACATCTGGCTGGTTCCTGCCAGCTGTTAAACTGAATTTGCAGTTTTTACAAGTAGGAAGTCAAACTTGGATAGGCTGTGTGGTATATGCAGATGTGTGTCTTTTCAGGGTGTTTTTCTTCAGCTCTGAGATATTTATATGTGGAAAAATGTCACTTTGAGTTTATTGTAGCTTTATTTCATTGAATTATTGTGCGCCTCTTGTTTTGCAAGGGTTAAAAATTTGAGCTAACATGCCAACATTATATATAATTTACATCAGGAGCCCTTACATAATTAATATTTAGAAAAAGGCTTGAGGAATGCAGACAGCGTGCAGGTCTAAAGCTGTTACAAGCACAACACAGTTGGGGTAATTATTGCAGAAGGGTGGATACTCAATTATATGCTTAGTGGAAAGAAAGATTACTAAAAAAATATTCACAGGAAGCTTTAGTGGAGTTTGGCAATTACTATGTATACTGTTTAGTTATTATTAAGTAGTAAAAAATGCACTATGTATTTGTAAACGTGACTTGTTCTCCAGGTAGAAAACTTTTTCATTAGTTTCATCAACTTTTGTAGCAGTATTGTGCATCAACTATATATGTATATATGTATCTCAAGCTGTCTGGCTTGAAAAAGGAAGGATTTCATGTGTGCCTCTGCATTTCAGACTTTTAATGAAAGCCACTGTAGAATAAGAACCCAGACTTTGGAATATTTAATGGAGAAACACGGAAATAATTCTCATCTTACAGATTATAGAAGTGGTATATATCTTTGGACACACCTAGCTGTTGAATGTTGTTGCTAAAACAGTATTTTCAATATTGTTGAAACTTGTCAGATATGGTTTGTATTTCCCCTGTTCATCAACAATTCTTTAGAGTTTTGTAGTAGTTTTTCCCTTCAAGTCTCTTCTTCATCCAGCAGAGGCAGTTAAATTTTGTTATCTGTCTAGTCGCTCTCTTTCCGATTCTAGCTCTTATGTCCTAGAAGTGTTTGTGAATACTCTAAGGGATGTTTCAGGCCAGGTTTTGATGACAGTTATTTGAGATTTTGATAACAATTTTAAGTTCTATAAAACTTGGGTCAAGCCCTCTGCCGTAATGTTCTTTTAAAGTCACAGTTTAGTCATCCTTTCTATGTATTGTTATTTAGAATGGTTGTTGGGGATTCTTCCTCCTTATCCCTCATTCCCTCCAAAAACATTAAAAAAAATTGGCTGGGGTGTGTCAGAATTCAGAGAGGACCTCCCAGTGCTGGAGGGATGATGACTGTATCCTTGCTTGCACGCTGGCAAGATGTGGAGTGAGACAGCACCGTGGTGGCTGGAGGCTGAGGGGGGACCAAGGAGTCATCACCCCAGTCGAAGTGTTGAAGAAAGATCACTCTGTCTCTTTTTTGGTTTCTGAGTCTAAATTGCTTCAGGGAGCAAGACAAACCCTAGGGTAAATAACAGAATCTGCCGTGTGGTGGAAGTTATTAGTGAGTTGTTAGCCAGCCAAAAAGAATGGCACCACAGCCTAGAGACCTCCTGGAGCTTGGTCTCCAGAGCCTGCTCCTCTCCTCCCTTCCAGGCAGCTCTGCTGGTACTGATGCCCCATGTGGGCAAATCTTCTGTCAAATGGCCTGCCCAGGACAACAGGGTATTTCTGTAGCGCTGCTGACAAAACACAGCTATTTTTGTGGGTGTTTGGAAAAATCCCATGCCAGGAGCTGATGTGCCTGTGATGCCACTGGCTCCACTTGGGAATCTTTGGTGACTTCTGTACCACCAGTGTCAGGTGCTTCTTGCTGTTGGCGGCATGAGTTGCGTGTTGGTCATTTCCACGTTGAAATAAATTCCATTCTTTTCTGGCTTTCCAACCCGGAATTCTGCTTCCAAGAGTATCACCCTGCTTTCAAGGTGTCTTTTAAATGCTTTCAGGTTGTGCCTTGCCCACAAGTTTTCAAGCTCCTGCCTCAGTCTGAGATCCGGATCTTGGGCTGTTCCTGTCACTCTCTATTTCTTCCTAAAGGTAGAATACTTGGAGCAAGAATTTTATTTATGTTTTTTTCTTTTTTTATTTTAAAGGGAACAAGGATAAGCTTTTAAGGCAGAGAAAAGGTGTATGAAAGAAGTCAGTATGTTGCTGCTGGTCTTTCCTCCTTAGTGAAAATGCCATGGAAAGTGAAACATCACTTTTTGCAACCTCTTTTTAATACATAAAGATGCTTGACAGGGAGTCTTTTTAAAGAATGAAACATTGTTACAGTTGTGCTTTGGGCAATTGTTCACTGAGTATCTAAACTATTGCTGATTTTTTTTTTTTTTTTTTAAGTGCCAGTGAACTGAGCTTCAAGAGAACTTAGCTCTTAAGAGGTCCTGCTACTGAATGTTTAAATTGTTACTGTCTAGAGGTTTATGTTACCCAATAAATATGCCTTCATCCTCTTTCTGCTGCTTATGTTTTGTTTCACTGGTGTGTCTGTGGTATAAACATTTTACTAGTTTCTCCCGATTCACTCCGTGTTTCTAAGAAGACAGAATGGATAAGTTGCAAAAGTCTGATAGCGAAAATAAAATAAAAAAAAAATGATCAAGTCTTCCTTATTTGTCATGGGTGCAAAAGTTGAGACAAATATGTTTTGATTTCCTTTGGCGGTTGCCTCTGCTAAGGAATTTTGTGAGTGAAATTGTTCTTCCTTTCACTTAAAAATGTCAGCAATATATGGGATATTTGTTTGTTTTCCGTGCTTCTCTCTGAACTATTTGCCTCTTGAGGTTTATAAAGAGAAGTCTGTTTCTTGCTTTTCTTCTCTATCATCCATTGCAGGCTGTTCACTTTGTCCTTTTTGTGCCCAGATGTTTCAGATTTTTGTAATTGCTGAAGTTTATTGGGAGCATAAGATTGCAAAGTATTAGCTAAACTCTACAAGTACCATTTTGCTGTTTATCAGTGGTTCGAGAAGTAAATGGACTTTTGGCGGTCACAGATGTTTTTCTCAGTCATGAGGCTGACCTTACTCCTCATTGGGAAATATATACAAAACACAGACTTACTCATTCAAGAAATACTTTGGTTTTACTTTAAAATAGTGAGTGACAAGTTTGGGCCATGTTCTGCTTTAATATCTAAATGTTCAGTTTGCACCCATGGAAGTCAATTGCTGCAGAAATACACAAATCTAGCATCAACAAACCTTTATGTGTTTATTTTTAATCTTAATTTTTACTACTCTGAAATACAAGTTTAATTCTTCCTGAAATCAACATCTGATGTTGTGTCTACATCAAATTATGTTATCTTGCATTAAAAAATTCCAGTTTTGTATGAAATTAGACTGTAACAATCTGGAAGCAGAAACCACCTCTTTTTGCACACCAAGAAAAATATATAATATTTTAGCTCATGGCCAGACAAATTATTATTTTTGCTCTTATTTTAGAATGGTGCAAAGTTTACATGTGCCTGTATATTCCTTTACTTATTCTGAAACTGATGTGGCACCTGTACCATGTTTGGAAAGCTAGTCAGTGACCTTCTTTCTTCTGGGGTGGTGTGTGGTGAGGCTTTGCATTTCTGTTCCATCATTTTTTAATCACTGTGTTCTTACAGCATTTTAACCCTGCCTTTGTACTGTAGTTGTGTTTACTGAGCAAAATCAACTGGGATGCTTTGGTGTAGGCAATAGCAATTTGAAAATTTTATGAAAACCGGAAAACTAAGGTTTGCTACCTTCCTTTTGTTTCTCAGCTCCAGAAGAAAAGGATGCAATTAAAGGACAATATGAAAAACTCATGGATGCTTACGGCTGCTTAGGAGAGCTTCAGCTCAAATGTGGTAAGTGACCTTCTGTATGACTGACATTATAAAATGCCAAGGCAATGCTAGAAGACAACAATGGCTAAAGTTGTCCATTGCCTTAATTTGTGAAAGCTAATTGCATCTTGTTACGTACAGTCTGGAAAAGATCTATTTCTTTTTCTACGCTGTGCCAAAAGCATATCACTAAATTATAGTCCAAGAATTTCGGGGGTTTTTTTTCTCATTTTTGTTTTGTCTGACATTCTTAGCTGCCTGAAGATAATTGCCATTTTTTTTTCCTCTACTACATTTGTCCAAAACAAGCTATGATTTTTTACTTTTTTTTTTCTTTTTTTTTGAAGGATTGTGTTTAAACACTGATTAATTATGGTCATCTGAGACCGCAGTACTACAGATTGCCAATCCTTGCTATAATGCCCAATTGCCTTTAATGGGCTAATTTACATGGCTGAGGATTTGCAAAATCAGTCCTTTAACTTCGACTAGTATAGTAAAGGAGTCTCTATTGTCATTGCTGTAAATTTCTGTATGGTTTGGGAATCTTGATTTAGGAAAGGACTTGCTATTACACTGCCTACAGGAATGTTAATGGAAATAGCATGTTTTCTGTGGTCATTGATTTGAAGGTAATAGTACATTATACAGCAGACTTCAAATTCACTGATGAAAAAGACGTATTGAAACACAAAGCACTATATGCCTTGTTCCCATAGTCTTCTTACATTAAGCCTTAATTTTGACTTGGAGGAATGACAAACCTGTTTTCCATATAACATGGTGCTTGGTCAAGGAATCCATGGAAGGCAATGATAGTGTGAGCACTGGTGTATTTACTCCAGTAGATATAAGTGTATCTTTTTATAGCCCACTTACCATATTATGGCTTGAGTAATATGACTTGAGATTGATCTAAAAAGACAACAGCAATCTGAAAGATTTCTGTCATTATTTAAAGCAGCAGGTCCATCTAGTCTTCTAAAATGAATGTGGGCTTTGTGTTTGTTTGGTTTTTTTTTTTCTTCCTGTGGAGTGAGTTAGACATTTATATGTAGATTAATACCAATTTGTTAATGTAATTAAAAATGGAGGGCTTGTGATTAGTTTTTGTTGGCACTTGGACCTGTTTTTCTTCATAGGAGTCTAATGAATCCTGTTGTAATAGTAAAGGAATGTAGCTATTGAATTCAAGCTCTTCAAGCTACAGATGAGGGTAGTTTCTTGTATATGATGGGAAGTAAATATCATTGATTTGAAGGTAATAGTACATTATACAGCAGACTTCAAATTCACTGATGAAAAAGACGTATTGAAACACAAAGCACTATATTCCTTGTTCCCATAGTCTTCTTACATTAAGCCTTAATTTTGACTTGGAGAAATGACAAAACTGTTTTCCATATAACTTGGTGCTTGGTCAAGGAATCCACGGAAGGCAGTGATGGTGTGAGCACTGGTGTATTTACTCCACTAGATATAAGTGTATCTTTTTATAGCCCACTTACCATATTATGGCTTAAGTAATATGACTTGAGATTGATCTGAAAAGACAACAGCAATCTGAAAGATTTCTGTGTCATTATTTAAAGCAGTAGGTCCATCTAGTCTTCTAAAATGAATGTGGGCTTTGTGTTTGTTTTTTTTTTCTTCCTGTGGAGTGAGTTAGACATTTATATGTAGATTAATACCAATTTGTTAATGTAATTAAAAATGGAGGGCTTGTGATTAGTTTTTGTTGGCACTTGGACCTGTTTTTCTTCATAGGAGTCTAATGAATCCTGTTGTAATAGTAAAGGAATGTAGCTATTGAATTCAAGCTCTTCAAGCTACAGATGAGGGTAGTTTCTTGTATATGATGGGAAGTAAATAAATCCAGTTTTAGTCTTCGTATTAAAAGGTGAATGATTTCAAATGGGGTGAGAAATGTCTTCAGCCTTATTTTCTCTCTTTTATTCTTCTATTTCTGTGTTTCCCATGTGCTTATTTCTTTCTGAGCAACACATGCTTAACTTCAGTGTCCTTAAAGTGTGATGTTTTTCCTCTCTGAGCTTTGTCACTGTACCTCTGTCTTGTTCTAGCCTTAAATTACAAGTCCTGGTACAGAACTCAATTTGGAAGCCATTGTTAAAAAATTTATTGTTAGTTGGATAAAAAAGTTAACTACTGGAGGAGGCAAACTTCTAATTGTGATTGAGCGAAAAGTCAGGAGAGTCATGCTCTAGTGGTAAGCAAAGGTAAGCAAACATTTTCTGCTGCTGAAAATGTTTAAAAAAGCAAAGATGATTGCATGTCTGCTATTTCAACATTCAAGAGGTAGCCCACATTTTTCTCACAGCCGCAGTTAGATCTTCCATATTACGTAGAAATAAGTTCCATCCCTTTAGCTGTTCCTTACATAAAAGACTAACTCTAGAAAGGAATGCAATGTCACTTTTTTCCCCCCTCTTTTTTTTTTAATATAATGTATTCTAGCAGCTGTAAGCAGGGGAATAATTGGCCAGCTCTTCACTGA
The DNA here is from genome assembly GCF_001431845.1 of Calidris pugnax. NCBI lineage: Eukaryota > Metazoa > Chordata > Aves > Charadriiformes > Scolopacidae > Calidris > Calidris pugnax. The sequence goes on from NW_015090922.1 coordinate 40,215,253, forward strand.
GCATCAGTGATCACATAGACTTTGTTCAGGAGTATCAGTATATTTTTTTTTCTAACTACTGGAAACCTGCAGCCCATACGTACTAAATTAACTGAAAATATTTGTGAAAGTACATTCCACTGGGATATTAAAAGAGTCTATTTGCAGAGCAGAAGGGGAGACTCTTTTTCAAGACATGAAAGATGTCTCTGAGCACTTTAATTAATCTGTAAATATTGCTACTTAGGAATCCAAATAAATCACATTGTGTGCCTGCCAAAGTAGTTCGTGCTTTTCACAAGAAAGTAGATGAAATATGTGAAACTGACTCACAAAGTTAATGTTTCCCACCAGTAATAACACTCACTTCTATGTGCCTATGTCTGTTAACATGACTCACTAAGTTCTTCTGCTTGCTTTTGTGAGATGGATGGCAGCAGAATGAATTGTACAGTGTTTCTGGGCTGTATCGCAGCCAAGATTTTGCTGCCAAAGAAGATCTAGCAGTGGCAAATACATCTTAAGCAAAGCGTTAAAAGAGCTGGCTTTGCAGTGTTTGGTTTAGATGCTGTGATGTCGGGAAGGGGCATTTATATGGGAGTATTTTTGATACTGCCACCACATAAGTTGTTTAGTTAATACAACTGCTCTAAATTAATTTGTATATATACGCTTGCTCTTCCACATATATGATGTGTAGTTGAAAGGAAGAAGTTTCAAAGGCAAAAAGGACAGCTAAGTGCCCATTTTCTGTTCTTTTAGAACATTTCCTCATATGCAATTGTATTTAGAAGAGGGAGAAAGAGGATCTTTTAGGCTAAAACTGTAGTTTAGAAAATCTTGGTTATTTTCGTAATTCTGCTATAGATTTCCTCAGCGATTTTCACCTAGTTGCTTAGAATCAGCTCCTCTGCTGCGTTCTGTTGCTAATTTTGAAGGCAGATGAGAAGCAAAAATACCTTGCAAATTGTTTTTCAGTGGAATGGAAAGTGAAGTGGAGGTATGTGTGGCATGGAGATGGAACAGGCTGAGGGAACATAAGGCCATGACATGACTATTGGAATGGAGAAAGAGGGAAAAACTGGAGTAAATTATTTTTTTAAAGGAAAAGGCAGTCTTGGGTGAAATATTTACAGTTAAGAAGGACAAAAGAATTGAATATTGCCTCCTTTTCACTGCAGCTGGTAATAGGCAACTCTGAAGTCATCCCTTAAACTGCAGGGGAAACAATTGCCTTGAGTCATGTAGACAGGTTAAATACAGAAACTGCAGCTTATTGTAGTGTATGATGTACCAGAACTGTGTTTCCTGTTCAGCTTGGATTGAGGCAATTGGTTTCACAAGAGTTTTTGAAAGAATGGATGCAAGTTATTTTTGTCTTCTTTCTATGCCAAATATTCTCCATCCTCTGCCTCCCTTGTGCAACCTGATAAAAGGGCATTCAGTACATATCACCATGAACAAAACATTTCTTATATTTCTTCGAAAATGTTCTTTAAGGACGGATGTGGTGATTTATAGCTGTAATGGGGCAAAATAATGATCTTGGTCATGATGCAACATTTATACCCATCTCTCTGAAATCAAAATTTGCTGCATGAGCTTTGAAAGATAATTTTTTTTCGTTATTACTGTATATGAGTCTTGCTTTTTCACAGATGTGTTGCTATAGAAAGCATGACTAGTAAGGAACTGGTCTACTTCTTGCTTGAAAATCATTTCAGAGATTTAAAACGTTCTAGATTGCATCCCAAGGAAATGAGAGACATTTCCACAGGTATGATTGTCAGTTGCAGTGCTTATGTTCCTAAATCACTTTCATCTATGTCTAAAGTTTAGAAAGGCTAATTTGCACCAGAACTGCACTTTAAACTAATTGTAAAAGGTTTTGGTTGTTGGTTTTTTTTTTTTTTTTTAAAAAAAAAAAGGTTGTTTTCTAAGGTGAGGGGCCTGATAAATAGTCTGCAGCTGATGTGGTTACTGGTACAAAGTGAAGTGCAAAAGCCAGACCTGGAGCCTTGATCACATCACAGGAGAAAGGTTTCTATTTTTTTGGGTTGCTTTTTGTTGGCCTTAGCACTGGCCCCATTCATCATGCACTTTGCAGTTGTCAGCCAAATGTAACATGCTTTCTGGTACTGTACTGCACATGAAATCAAGTGAAAATTACCATGAATTTTCCACCCAGCGCACTTTCATTAATTACTTTTTTTTTAAATAAGAACTGTTGGACTCCTTTTTCAAGAAAAAAGCCTTGAGTTTAGAGTGTCTCCTACTCTACTCCAGATATGCAGGGAGCCTCTGTCAACTGGCTGCACTGGTGGTACTGGCAGAGCCACTGACTTCAGGAAACTGATTTAGTGTTAATTCTCCTTTTGATCTTGAGGATACTCTGCCAGCATTTTAAAACTCAGCTTCCTGACTTATTTGAGCTTACACTTAAGGGGAGACTGCTCATTTGTGGCTTTAGTACTTTTTTTTTTTCCATGTTGCTGTTGATGTTCTGGACAGAACAAATGTAAATACATTAAACACTGTTTAGTTCCTTTCAGAGGCTGTAACCCCATAATGTGCTTCCTAACGTTGCCACCAGGTGAATTTGGCTGGACCATGAGGTGCATTTCTGTTGTGATTGGTGTTAGTCTGGTACTTCAAGCACTACTTGCATAAAAGCAGTTTCTGGTTCACTGGAAACTTAAAAGGAGCAATATTTTTAATATATTTGCAGGATTGGAAATGGTAGTGAGCTGCAGTTTTGAAGAGTTAAGGCTGCAGGGATTAATGGAATAGTCTCGACTGTTTTAAGGGGAAATACCTTCTAGCTTTAAGGAATGTCTGTGTGTTTCAGTTTGATCCCTTTCATTAACGTTGTGATATTTTCACAGTTTGCTCAGCAAAACCAATTTAATTAAAATAAATCCTCTCTTTCTTTGCCATGGCCTCACAAATCTACCTACCATAGGAAACTCCATGTTGTGTTGATAGCAGGGTGGGGTTTTTGTTGTTGTTTTTGTTTGTTTTGTTTTGTTTTGCTTTTGTGGTTGTGGTGGGTTTAGTAAACCAGGAATGCAATTTCTTGCATTCTTTTGTGAGATTTACTGGATAATAAAAATGAATGGTTTAGGAAAAATTTTTTCAGTAAATTCTTGTCAGCTAAAAATGTTGTTTTCCTTGCTATGAATGAACAATTACCAAATAACTTAACATTTGCAGTTTTTATAAATGGAGAAAGTTGATAAAGTTTTATAAAAATTATTTCCTTCAGTAGCAACATCCATCCTGATTGAAGCAATTTCTATCCTTAAATTTAAGTGCATTTAGGTGGGGCTGTGGTTGATACATCTGTTTTCATGTTAAGTAGTTATTTTCGACAGGAAAGATTATGGCTTGTTGACATTTACATACCAGAAAGGAAACCACATTGACTTTTTAAAGTTTAAATTTAGAAGTAAAAGGACTGATTTTCGGCTTTAATATATCCATAATAATGGTCAGACTTTCAGTGACTGGCAAATAAGCAGAAGCATTTTTCCTGTGGCTGGTAATGTTAGGTTTCTGCCATATTAAGTACATATCTGGATATATAACACTTCTGTTTTATTCCTTGGAATAACATTTTCAGTCTGACAAAATGTGTAAGTGAAAGTATGAGTGGAGGTAGCGCAGTCATCATTTCCATCACAAACTTGTCCAATGTAGTTATCAATATATTTAAAACATTGGCAGCCTGGGTGGAGGGGAAAGACATTGAGGTAAGACAGTGGAAGACAAAAGTTTTGGGATTGAAAGAAGAGGTTCCCAGACTGATGTTGCTGGCAAAGCAGAGAAGATGGGGAAAGCTGTATTTCTCTGTGTGTAGCTGTATATCTTAGTGGTGGGTAATTTCTTACAGCTTAATGGAGGCATGATTAAAAGATTAATAGAAGAGTAGTGTTTTAATAGCATTAAATTTGCTATTAGATTTGGTTCTAAAAGGATGAAGGTCTGACAAGAGCCCTACCTCTGCTCGGGACCCTGTGGCTACAGTTGTGCAGTGAAAAAAATAGGGCAAAGCACAGGCTTGAGCCCACTATTATTAAATTGTTGTTCTTTTTGGCTATTTTAATGTCGACCTTTCCATTCAATCTCTTCTGAACCCTTTAGGAAAGTTTAAGGTCATGAGGCCAATGAAAATGCTTGTATTCTTTGTCTCAGAGTCCCAGCCAGCCAGCTCTTCAAGTCTGGTACGACTGGTTTTGTGTGCCTTAAGTTGGCTGATATTAAGGCATATTAATAGCGTTCCTATACATTGCTTCCAGATGAGTGAAGTTTACTTTGAGCTAATACCTCCTTGCCCCTCCTGGAGGCTGCCAGAGATGGTATTTAGTCAGGTATGAACTACCATGGTGATAACTGACGTATCTCCTATGCTTAATCCTTTATAATTATGCACTCTCGTGCAAAGGAGGAATAAAATAGCAGGTTTCATGTCTTTCTGACCCTCTGCTACGGTGTCATTTGGAAAAGCATACTTTTAAAAAACACTCAAGAAGGAGAACACAGCATACCCTTGTTACAGAAAGCAATGTGATGAACAGAGCTTTTTAGTAAATACCACCTACACTGGCCTTTATGCAAAACTGGAGTCAGCAGAAAAGAATGAATAAGATCTAATCTCCCACCTTGAACTGCCATTCCAGTCCCGCGCGCCTACGCCAATATTTGGGCCCCGCTAAAAACCAGCCCTGACTCAAGTTTCTGTGGCAAACCCTGTGATCTGGAAGCAAGGACCCCCCTGCTGGTGTTTCAGGAAAAAAAAAAAGTTGTTGCATGAGACTTGATCTGCATTTTCAGACAATGGGCCACTGTGGAGGGTTAAAAAGTGGTCCTACAAAGTGTTCCTTTTGCTGTCTGAAACCGCGCTGTCCTAGACTGTCCCTGTGACCTTAACTAATTAGCTTGCTCTTGGCAGGTCAGCTGTTGTTTCTGCTATTCTCTGGCAATAAATCTTGGCTCACTTCCACCTCTTCTTACTAACTGAAATGAACAGGATGACACTGTCTCCATTAGAGGCCAATTTAAGTAAATCAAACAGTTTCTTCCTAGCAAAAGCAGTGTTTTCAGAACAATTGTTCTACTGTTTCTTAATCACTCTATAATTTCAGAGAGAATGAGCTGAGGTTGAAATCCTGCTGTGTACATAAGATCTGATTAGGGTGGTGTTCTCAGGCTTCAAAATTTATCTTTTAGTTTTGAGGCCCTGAAGTTCAGCTGCTTCATGATTTCACATTTTGCTTCACAGCCGTGAGAGCTGGAATTCTTTTTAGTGATAATTGAGGTTGTCATCTAACCATGTACACTCTTTTGTGACACAAAAAGCAAAATCTCAAGAACTGGTAGTACTGAAACTTTCTGAATGGCTGAACACACCCAGAAATCTGAATGCTTTGTGTCTTTAAAATTCAGAAGTCAGTTGAAAAATTCATAGTGAGGAATACGCTTTATCTCACGAATGACCAGGTTTTTTACCTTTCCCTTCAATCAAATCCAATGAAAACTGTAGTTCTCTAGGGTTGTGAAATCTGATTTTTTGAGTAGTGTCTCAGCACTAAGCTCATTGCAGTGGGAAGTAAGTGGGAAAAACATACTGTAACACAGCAAAGGATATGTCTTTAAAATTCAGAAGTCAATTGAAAAATTCATAGTGAGGAATACACTTTATCTCACGAATGACCAGTCTTTTTACCTTTCCCTTCAATCAAATCCAACGAAAACTGTAGTTCTCTAGGGTTGTGAAATCTGATTTTTTGAGTAGTGTCTCAGCACTAAGCTCATTGCAGTGGGAAGTAAGTGGGAAAAACATACTGTAACACAGCAAAGGATGGGCATATATATTGTGGGATATTACACAATTGCACTCACCTGCACTCAAAAAGAGTTCAGAAATGGAAAAGAACAAATACAACAAATTGTATTTGTTTTCTTCTGAAGCAAAGACACTGGCCTCTGCTGGAGGTGAAGCAGCATAGCCTGGGTCTGCCTGTAACCCTTTTCTAACTGTCTGTCACCTTCCAGGTAACGCTCGGCTGCACTTTCTGGTCCTGGTGACAGGCTGTACGTCGGTGGGAAAAATCCTGGACGCTGAAGTGTACAAAATTACTGCAACAGATTTCTGTCCTCTCCAGGAAGAAACCAAGGAAGAGGAGCGCGTTACTGCCTTGAAGAAAATACTCAACTCTGGGATGTTCTATTTCTCGTGGCCTAACGCAGGCTCAAACTTTGATCTGACTGTGCGGGCTCAGAAGCAGGGTGATAACAACTATGAATCTGGTAACTCCTTCTTCTGGTTAGTACTGCATGTTTATACCAAAGTCTTCTGTTGTCTTTTTTTTTTTTTATTATTTATATTGTGGGATATTACGCAATTGCACTCACCTGCACTCAAAAAGAGTTCAGAAATAGAAAAGAACAAATACAACAAATTGTATTTGTTTTCTTCTGAAGCAAAGACACTGGCCTCTGCTGGAGGTGAAGCAGCATAGCCTGGGTCTGCCTGTAACCCTTTTCTAACTGTCTGTCACCTTCCAGGTAACGCTCGGCTGCACTTTCTGGTCCTGGTGACAGGCTTTCAGAAATGGAAAAGAACAAATACAACAAATTGTATTTGTTTTCTTCTGAAGCAAAGACACTGGCCTCTGCTGGAGGTGAAGCAGCATAGCCTGGGTCTGCCTGTAACCCTTTTCTAACTGTCTGTCACCTTCCAGGTAACGCTCGGCTGCACTTTCTGGTCCTGGTGACAGGCTGTACGTCGGTGGGAAAAATCCTGGACGCTGAAGTGTACAAAATTACTGCAACAGATTTCTGTCCTCTCCAGGAAGAAACCAAGGAAGAGGAGCGCGTTACTGCCTTGAAGAAAATACTCAACTCTGGGATGTTCTATTTCTCGTGGCCTAACGCAGGCTCAAACTTTGATCTGACTGTGCGGGCTCAGAAGCAGGGTGATAACAACTATGAATCTGGTAACTCCTTCTTCTGGTTAGTACTGCATGTTTATACTGAAGTCTTTTGTCATCCCCAGCTGTATCTTATTGGCCAGACATTCTCAGAAGGAAACGAGCATATACACTTCAGGTGCACCTCCACTCATGGCATTTTACAGGGCATGTGACTTTAGTGGATTAGTGGTAAACTTGGGTCAAAGAAGTAACTTCTATTAATTAAAACTAATCCAATAGTGAAATGCAATTCTAATAACTGGATATTTTGTGGTTTTAACAAGGAAACACAAATTACTCACACTATAGAAATATGTTTCTGAGGGTCATGAATAGTTTCCCCTGCAGTTCTTTTTAATAATTTGTTCTAAAAGTTATCTAGTAGATATTTTGTGGTTTTAACAAGGAAACACAAATTACTCACACTATAGAAATATGTTTCTCTGTGTCGTGAATAGTTTCCCCTGCAGTTCTTTTTAATACATTTTGTGGTTTTAAGAAGGAAACACAAGATAAATTACTCACACTATAGAAATATGTTTCTCTGTGTCGTGAATAGTTTCCCCTGCAGTTCTTTTTAATAATTTGTTTTAAAAGTTATCTAGTAGAAACCTGTACTTGAACTGTTCATTAATCCCATCATCTGTTCTGTTTCTTAGGAGTGCATGTGTTTAAAGGCTGTAGTTTTAATGTTTCAATATATGTCTCTCCTTCTTAGGAGTTTAAAGGCTGTAGTTTTAATGTTTCAATAATGTGCCCTAGTTTTTATGTTGAAAGCATCAATATTAATATGTTTGTAGCTCAGTGTAAATATATACATGTTGCACAGAAGGCAGCTCCTGTGATACACTGCTCTCTACTACTTGCTTTCTTGTGCTTATAAAGCAAAGAAAAAATATTTCATGTTGTGGTAAGTATTGGTTGAATGGAAAGGAAAACACAAATGCTGGAGCTTGTCTTCTTTAGATGGGTTCAGTGTTGATGTAGTTCAGTTTGTTTGCTTTACAAGCAGAATGCTTGAATTCCTATACCCTCATTTTTTTTCTTTGTAAACAAAAAAGATGGTCACGCAGGAAGCATAGCTGTGCTGGAAATTAATGAGGGTTATACGATGTAGGTGGAAAATAACTGGCAGAGTTAAATATGGCTGTGCTGCTAGAATATGTGATAAGTCTTGTGGCCCAAAGTAGGTGAATATTAAATAAGCAAAAAAGTTTATAATGTTCTGGCAGAATGCTTGAATTCCTATACCCTCATTTTTTTTCTTTGTAAACAAAAAAGATGGTCACGCAGGAAGCATAGCTGTGCTGGAAATTAATGAGGGTTATACGATGTAGGTGGAAAATAACTGGCAGAGTTAAATATGGCTGTGCTGCTAGAATATGTGATAAGTCTTGTGGCCCAAAGTAGGTGAATATTAAATAAGCAAAAAAGTTTATAATGGATGATAAATAAACATGAGAGAGCAGTTCATTCAGGCTAAATAATCTTTCTAGCTGAGATGTGATTTTGACTGGTAAGAGTTTGTTTTGAATTGAACTCAGAAGAGAGAGATATAAAACTTGCTTTCAACTGTGCTAATTATGCATCCCTCTCAAAAAGCTCTCCAAGCATGTCAAGTCAGACACACAGCTCAAACAAGCTTTGTTCCAGTGATGGAAATTCCTAAGGTGCAATATCCCTTAATAAAAAACCAGCCTTTAAAGCAACTCTTTTAAACTGTACTGTCTTTTGAAACTTTTCTTCTCAGGATGTAAGTATTTGAACTTCGCTTCTTTGCTGCTTCTGGGTAACCTAGAAGTTGGCCTCGAAGAGGTTCCGCTCTCCTATATGTTGTAGAACAGGGGTGAATGGCGACAACATCACGTTTAGGGCAGAAAGATTTTCCAAAGAAAATTTATCTTGAGGCAATTATGTGTTATGGGAGATTTCAGACCAAACAACAGATTCTTGAGAAAAGTAAACAATGGAATAAATAGTTACATGATGAAAAGTGCCAGATGACCTTAGTTATAAGCGATACAAACTCCCTGTTAAATGAACTGCAACAACAAAAAAATTCTACTGGAATTTGTCTGAGTGACAACTTCTTCTGTGACTAGAACTGGGAGAATGAGGTAGAAGAGGTACCAAAAATAGTTTTAGAGCTGCCTTTTCAGTTACATATTTAGTTTAAAAACGTAAGAATGACTTGCACCTTTTTCAGAGAAATGCCGTACTTCAGAAGAACAATTCTTCAGGGGTTTCACTAGATGTAGTAACTCTTGTACAGATCAGCTGTTGAGCAAAAAATGATCATAAAAGGGCCCTCATATGTGCCTAAAGGCACATTTTGAAAAATGAAATGAGAAAAACCATCATAATAGAAGAGAGTAGCATCACTGTTAACCAGGCATGATAGATCTCTTAGGTTGTTGATCATAAAATGAATTGAATGTTAAAACAGACATTCCTCTTAATTTTAGTAGCCCTGTTTGCGATATTTCCACTGACTTATGGGTCCAGTTTCTACTTGGAAAAATTTTCCTGAAAATCCTGGTGGGCTTTAAAGTGGCTCTTCATCCTGTAGTGTATGCTGAGGTCTGGGCAGTACTGGTCAAAAAGTCATTAGCTTGACAGCACTCTAATTCATGAAGAAGATTACCAAATATTTCTGGAGCTGAAAAAGGTGATGTTTGCATCTGAATTTTTAAGATATAGGTATAAGATATAAGGACAGCACCTTGGTGGTAGCCATGCTATTAAAAATTGCCATGTAGTAGTTCACAAGTATTTCTTCCTGATATTTTCTGGTTTTGGATAAAGCAACGGTACAATAAAAAAAGGGTTCACAGAACATTAATTACTTAAATTGGTGATTGTGGGGTAGCACCCATGCCTGTCTGTCTTATTCTATTCAGTAATGTATCTGTATCTTGAACCTTTCAGGAACCAACTGTTACACGTGCCCTTCAAACACTACCAGGTGAACTGCTCTGACTGGTTGCTCAAAGTGGTGTGTGGTGTGGTGGACATTCGCACGGTTTATGCTTCCCACAAGAAGGCAAAGGCCTGTCTCATCTCCCGCATCAGCTGTGAGCGAGCCAGCGCCCGCTTTCACATCCGAGGGGTCAATGATGATGGACATGTATCTAACTTCGTTGAGACAGAGCAGGTAAGTGGATGTATCCAATAGCTTTGAATAATTAATTCCACTCAAGTTTAATTGGGGCAGAGTTTCCAACAAGAATTAGAGGTGTTCAGCAAGTGTTTTTTCCAATAATATTTAGACTATTATCGCATGACAGATCTCTTTGTTTTTGCCCATTAAGCATTTATTTGTGATCTGTTCTTTTTCTGTGTTTCTGAGTTTTCCATGCACACAGTTTTTACTAATACTTTTGATTTTTTTCCTGAATGTGAAAGTCTGGCTATTTGATATTGTGGTGAAATATAGACATGGGTTTTTAAACCATTCAGAGAGCCCTGTGTGTTAATTCATGTGAAATCAACACATGTAACAGTTTCTCAATTGCATGAAACTTGCTTAGAATTATCAGCCGTGAGACCCATGTATTAAACAAAAGAATGTTTTCAAATCTGTTCCAGAATAAATGTCACACTTTTATGCATTCTGCATATATTTTTATAGTACATATTTTATAAAATATGTCATGTTTCCCATGCTGTGGAATGTTGGAGGAAAACTATTTTGAAAGATTTTCTATAAAATAATGGTCTCTACAGTTCATTTCTTTTTCATCCATTTTAAGTATCTCTGTTAGTCCATGCCACCAGGTTTGAGGTTTGCTGGACAAACCATTGGAAGTACCTTGTGCTGCAATGGCATAACTATGTCTACAGTCATGTAAAAAAATTTGGTTAAGGATGCTCGAAGTGATACTCAGCAAAGATTAGAGCTGAGATTTACATTTGACTCTAAGGAAGTCACTTAGAGTCATACAAAATCTTATGATCATAAATATTCATGTTTCAAGTTACTCCTGTCTGCCGTATTGGATTGAAGCCACCACTTCTTTGTCCATTAAGTTTTTCAGCTATGAAATGAGGGTCATTATTAACTTCCTGCCTCACAGGACTTTTGCAGACTAGTAAGAGCAACATTTATAGAAAGTACATGGTGTATACTGTGCTCTGGTGAAGACAAACTCCCAGCACTCAAATATATCATTCTAGTTAAGAGGAAGCTGCCCAGCAAAAGAGTTGTTCGCTGGGAGTCAAGTCATCTTTGGCTAGTAAAAGAAATAAAGAAAAAACACTATTTTTTTCAGACTAAGGCAAATTCCAGTGCAACTTATTCTGGAGGAGACTTGGCTTTATATTCCCCTTTGCTCTGTGGGAGATTCTGTCCAGTGAGAGGTGGTATGACACAGTTTTTATAAATATATAGTAAAAACCTTATTTCCAGCTGATGCTGAGACAAAATATATAGGTGAAATGCATTCAGCAGACTCCCTTGATTGACGCAGCCAAACACAGTAACAGTCAGTGGGTTTTATTACACATGGTTTAGCTTACTACCTTGAAAATGAACAAAAAGCAATGGACCCTGAAGAATCTGAAACCTTCTGTGCCAGCTGCAATGAGTGCTTTCTTATGCAAGTATAATCACCTTTTCATTTTTGAATAGAAGTAGTAATTACTAGCAGCCAGAACCATCACACAGAAATGGATGGCTCTATAAGCAGAGTAGATAAATGGCTGGTAGTAGTTTTCAATAAAGGACCAGGATCTGCTCCTAAAATTTGGTTGTATTGAGTGTCTGGGCACATCTACAAAACTGTATGTAGTGTTGATTGTTTCTATATGTGTATGTACGTGTCTATATATGTAGATGCAAGTAGATGGCTTAGGTGATGCTCGTAAGGGGAGGCTGGTGAGGCATCTCTGTGTGGCCCAGTGAGTGTAACACAGAGATACTTAAGCTACCTGTGTCATTACTCACTCTGGAAGAGTTATAGCTGTGTCATCGTAGGACTGTGTCTGGCTGCTGAGAGTGGCAACCCCTCAAAACCCCTCAAAACTGCCTATACATTAGCTCTGGTATTTGTACAGCTTTAACTTCTTCACCTGGTTCTGCCCAGGGACTCATGTAGAGCTACCTTAGACTTGAAAGTGCTGTGTTGCTCAGCAGAAGGCTTGGTGGAGTTGCAGACTGGTTATTCCCCGATCTTCTGGTGAGGTTTGATCCCCAAGACGTGCTCCAAGCATTCACAATGTTCCAAGTGAGACTTTCTGCCCAGCGGTCAGAGTTCTTATCGGGGATGTAAGCTGCCTTTTGTTCATGTCTCTCTTTTTCCTGGTTTGCTGCATTTTCAGTAGGCTGGCCTGGCAGCTTTCCACTGAGTGTTCAGGCTTCCACAAATTCTGCTTGTTGGATGCCAAACTCTTCCCCTGCAGTGCTTGGGTCTCTAATGTCAGCCTCTGAATTCTCTGCTAATAATTCTCTTTTGTGCCTCTGCTCCAAAGCAACCGCAAGTCAAGTCCTGCAGCATCTACATCTTTCTAGAAAGTCTGTCACTGGGTGCGTTGGGAGATACAGATAGGTCTGCACACTGAAAAGTGGAATTTTCCCCTGGAATTTGGGAACAGAAGAAGGGGCATATGCCATTTGAAGTAATAGCTTGGTACATTCTACTATTTCAGTTGAGTGCCTTCTCATGAGCATTTGTGCAAAGTACTTACTCAGGATTTGAAGAATCTTCTCTTGCTGAAATGCAGAGGAAAGATTAGGGTTGACAGCATTCTTTCAGATCGGTCTCACATTGGTGGCACCACACTTGACAGTTGTCTTAAGTATGGGAAGTACTTCTGCTACCCTGCTTACTAGTTGAGTCAGAAGTAACTCATTCTGTTTAATTCTATTCCTGGGTGACGTTATAATGCAAATGATTAGCATGAAAAATGCCTTTGCATCCCAGCTTTGCATCCCATGCAAATGGCCTTTGCATTCCAGCACAAAACCTGAGGATTGGCTCCTGGTGAGTTACAAAGCAGCACCTGGTTGCTAATTCATCCCCTGAGCTGGGGCTGGGTCAGGCTCTTCACTGAACCAATGTGCTTTGTTCCCCTTCAGCCAGGAGCTGCCGTGGAGTGGGAGGACTGAAGGCTTTTGAGTGTTTTGCAATTGGGTAAGCAAAAAAAAAGCACAAGAGTGAAATGGTTATAGGGTGAAAGGCTCGAGTAGGTTGAAAATTATAACAAGGGTTTGGAGTTTTAAAGGATTGTGTGGTTTTGCTTGGTTGTTGTTTTCAAAGGAGAAAAGAAGGTTGCTGTTGCTAATGGTGATAAACACTAGTTTTACCAAGCTGCGTGTCCTAAGATAGCAAAGTTGGGCTGACCACTGGGATGCCTGAGATCCAGTTCAAGCTGGCATCCGCTTACCAGGAGGAAGGAAGAGTCCTAGAATAAACCCTCTCCTGCTTTCATAGTAGACTACTGACTAATCGCCTATGAGGTAATAACTTGGCTGAATAACATTTTGTTTCTATTTGCTGCAGCCTGTACAGTATAATGGCATGCTGGCTGTGTGCTTTCATGGATAAATAGCACCCTAGGATTCTATAAAGCCAGGACTTTCCCCCCCCTCTTATAGGAATTACTTCTAACGTTTTTCTGATTTTAGAAGAGAGAGAAACAATTAGCCTTATCTCCAGGCAGCTCTTTTATGCATAAATGGTGTGTTTTTGTCTCCCACAGAGTTAGCCTTGTGGCATTTTAGCTCTGCAATGAGTCATTTTTTTGTGGGCTCGCTTAACTGCTGTGACTCACAGTGTTTGAGAAGAAGGGGGAAAAAGTTAAGTATCTCACTTCACTTTTGCTTTTCAAAAAAAAAAAGCTACTAGTAGATCTTTCAGATATTTGATCATTTGGCTTTTATTTTTACAAGGAAAAAGAAGAAAGAAAAAATTAGTAGGAAATGCTTAAAGAAAAACAAAATATGAAGGGAAGAGTAAAGAGGGCTCTTTTTAAATCCTTCTAATGTGTGCTTCCAGATTTGCTGCCAGTATTTTGTAGTGGGATGGTAGCCCTTTCTACTTGCACTGGTGCAGTTAATCCTCAAGTAGTTTTAAAATCAGTCCCTGTTTCCCTGTGATAGTTTAAATGTTTCCCTTTGCCTTTTCTTCCTCCCCTAGTAATCCCCTAAAGTTGAGGCTGTATCACATTCTTCTAATTCTTTTCTCCTAATAGTGTTGAGAAACAAACGCGCTTTCTTCACTTTGTTTGTGTGCCTGTCACTGTTTACATTTCAGCTCCTCCCCCAGCTATCCTCCAAAGAGTCCTGCTAAATTCTAAATATCTTAGTATGTGACTTAGGAGGAACAACTCTAATTTACCAAAGATAAATGAATGGTTTCAGTTGTTTTCCCCTTCATGGAACTGTTCAGTAAAGAAATGGAAACCTTGACACGGCATTAAAAGGAAATGCCATGAATTTGGATCAGCCTTCCCTTTCTTCCAGTTTAACAAAAAAATGTTGGGCATGGATTAAGAAATAATGATCCCTATTTCACAATAAGTCCTAGACCATGTTGGATAGCTCTCCAGGAGAGGAATGGATGCAATCATGTGGTTAATTTATTTTCTGGATCAAGTTTTAGTATGGCCCCAGGCGGGGCAAAGAGGATTATTTTGGCAAGTATATCCTTGGATCCCGTGGTCTGCGTTAAAGGGAATCATGGAGAGGTGTGTTTAGGCCATCTGTTATCCATGCTCTTTGTGGGTTGTGTGGCAGAGCTGGAGATCCCATAACAACCCACGCGAGTCTCCATTTCATCATGGGCTGTGTCTGTTTGCCTGTTGAGTCTGTAATGAATTTTGTTGTTTGAAGTTGTGACTAGACAATTTTTTCCTTCTAATGAAGCTGTGATGGAGATTAGTGAATAAATTATTCCAAGCGATGAATGGGAGGAGCGCGCTGGGACTAGGATACCAGCTGGTTGATGTACATGTTTGCTTCTTGCTCAGAAGCAGAACTAGTTTGCTTCTTGCTCAGAAATTTACTAGCAGTATCTGTGCATGAAGCTTGTGTTACCAGGAAAGGACCTTGGATCATAGGGGCCAGGTCTGGCCCTGTGCCACAGAAGAGAAAGAGAAGGACAAAAGAAACATCCTCTTGAGCTATCAGCATTATCACCCTTGATCCTGAAGCTGGAGAAAGAGACCACAAAAAGAGTTTAAGACAACAGAAGTTGAAAGAAAAACATGGCAAATTCTAACACCAGAGGTCAGAGGACAAGCAAACTACTATCAAGGCCACATGGGTTAAGTATCCAGTTGCTATTATGTTGCCTGATGGGAAACTGCAGGAAAAGTGTCTGAAAATCCATCCAGCTACCTGGATTGGATTGTTCTATGGGCCAGATCCTTTGAGATTAATGAAGTAGTCCTCAAGTGTTTTGAGGATTTGATAGGAATGGACGTTCTCCCTGGGTCCAGTGGGCAACAACTTGCTATCATTTTGGATCTAAGACAAAAGATGAGACTCCACAATAGTTTTATGAAGCCCAAAGACAGAGATTTAGCAGTATGAATCAACCTTAATGACAAAGTGTTGTCCAAAATGTAACTGATTGGTATTGAACTTTTAGAGGAAAACCAGTGTGATGATCTTGGATGTGATCTTCTTGGATGTATTTCTTGTCAATGATTTAAGGAAAACGGAGGACAGGAAAAATCTGGAAAGAAAGTGCTGTTTATTTTTCTTTAAGTTTATTTTCTTAAAGAACTGTTCATCTTTTGTGTAGTGCCTTAGAATTAGAGAAATGGATCTGCTGCAGAACAGGGTAGTAAAGTCAAAACTAGAACAGCAAAAAAGTGGGACAGATATGCACTTGTAGAAAACATGCCATTGTGAACAAAAAATGGTCAAGGCTTGGAAGAATATGAGAAAAGAAATTCTGTACTTACCCATGCATAAATGCTGGAATTGCATAAGCAATTAACTTGAAATCTTTTATTTATTAATGTAATTTTTACCTGCATGTATTATTGGTGCTTATTTAAGATTTTAACAAATGGGGTTTCTTATAGTATATATGGGTGTTATGTCCATTCCTGAACCGGAAAGTCATCTAAATATACTTGAAATACAATTTCAACCTGGTCACGTAACAAATCTGCTGGTAGGAAGGCTGTTGGCACTATTATTGTAAGGTCAAGGGGCATACATAGTAGAAGGCAATGTCAAGAGCAGCCGTCTTGTTCTTTGGAGAGGTGAATGAAGGATAATGGGTATTGCTGAAATTCAGGGTTGACTTGCACAGTTGTAATGTTTAATGAAATAGTTACAGTCTGTTTAGGAAGGAATGACTGGCAGAAAAGGGTGTTATTCTCCTACTCATTAAAAAATACTAGGTCTTTTTCCAACTCGTTGGCAGCTTGGAAGAAAATGATTTTGGATTCATCTGGGTCATGAGAATGAGGTGAGAGGATTGTGAAAGACCACAGAATTGCTCCAGAGAACAGAATGATGAGCCCTGTAAGTGAAAATGTGCTAATGTGGAGAATTTTCTTGTGAATGACTGTGTTGGAGAGGCTACGCTCCCAGTTCCAAAACCTCATCTGAATTTCTAAAAGCTACATGAAAATGTGCATAAAAAATACCAGTTTCTTTAAAATGCCCTATCATAATAGGGGATTGTTGTGTTAGACCTCAACCTGACAGAGGACCCCCCCCAAGCCCATCACATCGAGGTGTGGGCATCCTGTTTAGATGACAGGAATGATCCCCAAGTATTTTGAATTTTTTTGGTGGTTGTTCAATTCTCCAAATGGACAGTTTAATAGAGCAGAAAATGGTTAGAAGAGGTAATGGGTGAAAACCAGTGAACAGAAAATGTGAGTGGTAGTGGTAACAAACATCTGTTCACTCTTACGATGTTGAATCACTAATAAGTGGAAATATGAGCAGAAAGGCAGGATATGTTTGGTCAGTATTTTTCTTCTGTATTTGGCATACAGAAGAAGGCAGGTTATATATTCATGGTCTGTAACTGATGAAATACTTTCCATTTGAACTGTAGTTTAGGAAGATGTTAAACTGCAGGTATTAAAATTATTATCATCATCATTATTCTTTAATCGGCAGCTGGGACTTCTAAGAGAGCTGGCCAAAGAGATACTCGAGCTGTCAATTTTTCAGTTAGTTGTGGAAACGGACGTTCTAGAAGATTGTAAAGAAAACCGATCCTCTGTAGCAAGCAGCTTGAGCAGCCAAATTGTACTTCATAAAAAGATTTGTCTGTATTCGTCATCGTTAGATGTTTCATTTCAGCTCATTCACTGCTAAGGTGATGATTGTTGTCAAATTTTAAAACGAGCCAGTCCTGGCTCTTTTTTGCATAGATTCAGGACCTGATCCTCATTTAGTATGAGTCAGGATGATGCTGGGGCCGTCAGTGGAGCTACACAAATTTGCTTTACCTTAGAATTAGCTCCTCTGGGCCCATGAAAAGATGATTCAGTGCTTAGAAGTCACTGACTCATCTTGGTACCACCTCTCTCAGGAAGGATGTGATAAAGAGGAAGAAGGTGGGCTTGCTCACTCCTCCTGTAGGCCAACTGCAGGAGAAACTCTTCCGAGCACAGAAGTGCAAAGAAAAAGGTGCATCAGTGTGTTGCCATGGTAATTAGCTCCTGCACTCAGGTACTGGCAATGTTTAGAAAGCTTTACTGGGAGGGCACGTTTTAGAACCATGTTACTCAAGCTGTGAGACCTCGCAAGAAAGCTTCTCTGAGCAACCCCATGTGTGGCATGAGGTTGTAGTAGGATGCAATACAACAGAGAAGGGTTCTTAATTCATTGGTATGAGGCTAAAAACATTGAAACATTGCACTATGTCTGGGCTAGCTATCATTCTAACACAGAACCACAGAATGATAGGGCTTGGAAGGGACCTCTGGAGATCATCTAGTCCAACCCCCCTGCCAGAGCAGGTCCACCTAGAGCAGGTTACATGGGAACCCTTCCAGGAGGGTTTTGAATGTCTCCAGAGATGGAGACTCCACTATCTCTCTGGGCAGCCTGTTCCAGTGCTCTGCCACCCTCAAAGTAAAGAAGTTTCTCTGACGTTATGTCCTTAACAAAGCTACTTAAATCTTTCATCTTAGTGGAATGGGGATAATTGTAAGTGCTCCCCAAAAATATTGTAAAGATTAGTTAGATAAAACTGGTGACAGAATATTTAAATACCCAGCTCTCTGGTGTAGATTAATTTCTTTTCATGTGAGTAGCTATAAAGATTGTACATTGGTAGTGGTTATAAAGATGAAGGGGTCAAGGTAAATGAAGGCAATTCCCCTGAGCCATTCAGCCAGCAGCACATCTAGCGGCAAATCCAAAAGCACCAACCACGTTAAAGCTGTAGAGTAACCCATTTTCATGTTCTTTTCTATTTTGGGAGCTACTAACCAGCTGGCAGCGGTTGTGCTAAATGATACGATGGGGTTAGAGGAGCAGCTACCTGGCTGACCTGGATACCATTCCTCTGCAGGGCTGCAGAAGACTCATTGTCATGCATGAGATAACGGAGACGTCTATCGTGTGTCTCATGTATCCCCCGTGGAAAGCAGCCAGGATTCCACTGCTAAGTATAGGCCAGGGGAGCGAGCAGGGCTTTGCACAGTTGCTCTGTGGTCATACTGAATCTGAAGATAGTACCTTTTGTGCTAAGTTAACATATAATATAACGCTCTGCTCGGGGGCTGGTGGAGGGGGAAAGGCAAAAGGGGAGAAATCAGCCGTTGTACTCTGCATAGATTTGACTGAAAATCAGCTTGTTAGCAGGGGCCGTAAGAACGAACGGGAAGGGAGAGTTTGAGGTCTGGTTAGGGAAGGAAACGGGGAGTTTGGAGCCTCTAACTCCAAGGTTCCTGGAAAAGGAGCAGATCACATGCTGTTCACTGTATCTCAGAGCGGGAGCGGCGAAGCTGCTGGTTTCACTGAGATTTATTTGGGCACTCTGACAAGGCGCAACATGCAGTGAAATAAGAAATAGTAAATAAAGCAGGAGATAAGCTTATCCCGCACCTGACGTTACCCATCATCAGTCACAAGGAGCAATGACATTTTGCACAGTTAAATTTTGTGAGAGAGACGGAGGGAGAGCGTACGGCTGGTCTTTCTGAGCGCCTCCACCAGCAGATCAAATCCATCTTCATTGTGGATGAGAGATTTCTTCCTTCTTGCCAGTGGTGGTGGTTTAAATTTTCTCTTGATTCTGGTGAGTAGTGAATTGAATCTGCTGTGCTGACATGAAAGCAAATACGTTGTGCCTTGTTCCCCTGCCTGTGAGACTATGGAAAAGTGGCTGAGCAGTAAGTGGATACACTGAGATACACGGTTTACTTTTTTTACCCTTCGAGTTCAGTCACCTGATGAAGGGGTCATGGGCTGCTAGATCTAACTGCAGAACTCCTTCCCTTTGCTTTGTCTTTGCAGACAATTTACTTGGATGACGACGTCTCTTCCTTTGTGCAGATCAGAGGTTCTGTTCCACTCTTTTGGGAGCAATCGGGGCTTCAGGTAAACAAATAACCAAAAAACTTACCCTACTCTTATCTCTCTTGGTATTTATAATTTAGAAGTTACATAAAATTTAATATTTTTTTTTTAAATGAGCTGCAAAGCTCATTCCATGAAAATGCTGAACTCTTTCTTAGGTTTACTTTGTAGAAAAATTTGTGTGTTTAGATAAGTAGAACTAAACCAGGCAAATGGCTACAGTTAGGTTTAACGTTTTCATGTGTTCGTGTGCCTCTAGGGGAACTATTTGTAAGGAACTGTGTGCTAATGTCCTAAAATGAAGTTTACAGCAATCTCTTTATAACAGTTTCAATTTCATTTGGAGTAACTTTCCCTTCTGAAATGCCCAGTTGGCTTGATGATATCAACCTCCATAATAAAATTGGAATATCTAGGGATACCAGGAGCTTTATAGGAGCACATTGCTTTGAAACAAAGCATAATGTCTTAATGGTGTGTTTTCTAGATTTCAGTCAAAAGGATGATCTAATCTGATCTTCTGGAAGGCAGAAATGTAGATTATTAAATCATCAGATTATTGCATCAAGCCTAGCAGGTTACATATGGCCTGTGACTTACAGTTTATATACAGTTACAAGCTCAAATAAGAATTATCCTAGCACTCTCTGCATTCTCTTAACAGAGGGATAAGCAACTAGGATGAGTGTGCACATATGTTAGTAGAGAGAACACATAATATAATTGTTTCTTTAGACACTTTAAAGGTTATTTGATTTTTTTTTTATCGTTAAATCTAGCACGTAGGTACCATTCAGAACTACTGGATTTAGTGCAAAAGGAAGATGACTAAAGGATCTGTGTTCTCTCTGTTAGTACCTTCCAGTGCAATATTTGCTTCTTTTTCTAAAGCAGGTCTGCTCATATGGCTGTGCGCGTCCTGCCCGTGGGGTAGCTGTATCCAGCACTGTAGTTATGTACGTTATGAAGCCACAGAGCTTTTCCCCAAGTATTTTTGGCTAGCAGGTAGCACCTCTAGTTAAATAGAATTTTCAGTTTTTTAGTAGGGACACAGTCTGCTTTTTTGCCTAATCTGGATTAGATTATGTAGTTTTCATTTATGATGGTGAATACTCATAACTCTTAATCCTTGGATGTGAGTGTGCTGGCACCAGTGTTTGAAAGAATTGCGACCAACATCATGAAAAACAAAGAAAGATGATGAAGTACAGGAAACAATTCATGTTCCTATAAATAATTAACAGTGTAGTTTTTGGAGAGAAATGAAGCCCTTTGTACACTGTAATAACAGTAGCTCGTATTCAAAAGGAGCTTGAGGCTACTGTTGTTAACATCCGTATTAAGTCCTATTAGATTGATGGCATGGGATCTCATCCTTCATGTTTTCAAAGAACTGTTCTGATGCTCTTTAGTTTCTGTAAATAAAGAAAGATGAAAGAACTCTGGACAGCCAGCCCCCATGGAACCGGCATAACTGCAGCCTTTTCTGCCAAGGGAAGGGCAGGAAGAATGCTGGGCACGCAGCACACTCCTGTGAGGCAGGGTGGGATACGTGCTAGAGGAAGCTGGTTGAGGGGATGTGAGTTGTTTGGCTGTAAAAAGATGTGTAGGTATCCCTTTGCTTAATGGTAATTGTGTTTTTGCTTGTAATTGTAAATGTTGTTGTCTAATAAAAGCTGTGGCTTTTGTATTAAGGATATTGTGTGTGGGGGTGTGTGGAGTCTGTTAGAGGTGTCTGGTGCTGTTAAAGAGATGTTTCTCTCTGAAGGAAAAAGGGAGACATCTAGTGATTTAGGACTCTAGCAATTTAAGAAGTTATTTCTCTCTCTCTTTTCTTTCCAATATTTTAATTTAGGTGGGTTCTCATCATCTAAGGCTTAACAGAGGTCTGGAAGCTAATGCTCCTGCCTTCGACAGGTAAGCTTCATTCCACTTTGGCAATAATACAGCAGCCTGGCGTTTAACTCCACAACTTTATGCCATCTCTCAGATGATGTATCCAATCTCCCAGGTGTTGTGGGTTTTTAAGTGCATTTTCCTTTCTGTTTTCAGTGGTAATTGAATTAATTTGCTCTCCTGACTTTTGTCTGTAAAAGCTAAGCAATTCTGGGTGGTATGCAAAAGCTAAGTGTGTGTAAACCTTCATGAGACCAACAGATGTGAATTTAAAGTACACAGAAGATGTGTTTTTTACCAGTATAACCCAGGTAATTAAGAACACTTAAAGTACACAGAAGATGTGGTTTTTACCAGTATAACCCAGGTAATTAAGAAATAAACACTGCTTCCTCTCCAATCTGGATTTTTTTTCTCCACATTGTTTTGCTGCTATACAGAAATAACAGTGTCTTATTCTATTATCAGTGTTGTATGAAGCTGCCACACTGATGCTTTTCTCTTTTACCCAAAGACTCACTTGTAAACCTTTTTAAACCTTTAATACTCTGCTTGTCAGTTGGAAACTGTAAAAAAAAAAAGAAAAAGCCATATATTGGCTTAATTTCCTTTGAATGTCTGATTGAAGTGCTGTCCTTTAAGGGCAAACTCCCATGGGCATCAGTGGGAACGTCGCGCGAAAAGGACATGAGGGATTTGGGCTGTGGGAAATTTTCAACTTGTAAGTGCCAGGTCATGTGATTAATTTCTGCTTTGATTTGGTTTTGGCAAATCAGAGTTTATGTTGATTTTGGATAAGGCCCTTAATTCCTTGATTTCATTTACTGCAACCATTAGCAAACATGACATTAGTGACTTAATAGTTTTGCAGCACTGAAGACCCCAAACAGGCATTAGTATCTAAAGGGATCGTCCAGCCTATGGTGCCTGTTCCAAAGGGTCTTAGCCTATATCCTCCAAGCTTTTTAAGGCTCTTAAACCCTACTTAATTCAAATGCCTTTGAGACTGATGGTCTTGTGGTCACCTGGTGCCATGATAAATTACCCTGCCAGTGTCCCTGAAGCTCCATCTTAGAGGTTTGCATTCCACAGCAGAGAAAAATTATATAAGAAGAAAACAATAACTTATTCAGCATCCTCTTGTGCTGCACAAGAAATTGAGACTGCCTGAGCAAGGAACAACTTTGTAACACCACTTAGCTCAGAGAATCTTTTGTCTCTGACCCTGATGCAACTGGTGAATAGCTTTCTTGTAAGAAGCATGAATATGAGGACCAACTTGCACTATTCCTTCTTTCCCTCGTGCACAGTAAAACCTTTAGCTTAGATGAAGCTAGGGATCTCTCTGCTCACGGATTTGAAAAAGACAGTCCTGTGAAAAATGGGCAAGGAATAAGAATTGCTTATATGGAAAAAAAGGCATGGAAACCTAACAGCCTGCTGCAGCTTTTCCCAGAGTGTTAGAACAGTTATAGCCTGTTACATTTTCCCATCTGATAGGTGAATGTGTTAAGGGACTGTGAGGAGCGAATGGTGATCTTGTTAGTGGATCTTTTTCATCCCCTCTCCCCGAGAAATCCTCAGGGAGCTCTGCTTACAGCACTCGAGCAGGTGACCTGAGCTTCAGCAGCTTTGGTGGAGGGTGGCACCATTGGCGGAGAAGCAGAATCTTGATGCTGGGATCAGAGGGGTGCAAATGTACAGGAAGAGTCGGCGTACAGAGAACTAGTTGCAGAATCAGGAACATAAATAGCACCAGGAAATATATTTAGCCATGTTCCTTGAAGGCCATGGTGATAACTTTTGCTTTCTTTTCTCCCCTTCCATGGGTTTCTGTGTGGCTTATTTCTGATGATAGGATTTAAAGGTGCGTGGCCAGAAGATGTGTGCCTGTTGGTTTTGCATGTTGCCTTGCAGCATGAAATAACTTTTCCTTTGTGTGAGTGTTTGTTTTATTTTTCTTGTCTATTTCCAGCCGCCTCTTAAGTGCTACTACAGTGTTGTTAGCACGTGATGGAAGATGGCTTTTAAGATCTAATTTTTTCTTGATGAGCCAGCACAGGTCCTTTAGCACACATGTGCCAACTTGAAAAAAATTTGAGGGGAGAATGGGTGCCTCTGAATCTGGCTAAAAGCTCTGGACTTGAGAGGCCCTAAATGTCAGGCTTTGAGAGATTGGGGGTACATGTGAAAGAAAATGTCACTTTTTTACTTGTCCTATTTTGTGCTTTTGCTGAAGAATCTGGGCTAGGCCACTTGGCTAAAAGGACCTTTGGTCTGATCCAGTGCAGCAGTTTTTATGCTTGCTAACCTTCCTGCTTAATTTAGTTAAATTGAGAGTGAATGTCTCGATGTTGTGGTAGGTCAGAGATATTTGAACACTATTGTCTATGACATTTATGTTTGTGCCTCTCTGGCCTTGGGTCTGGAGTCCTAGGCCCTATGGCTGTTGCTGACTCTTTGTAGGCTCAGCCCTGCAAGATGCTGGGCAATTGCTGCTGAAGTGTAATATGTTTGCTTCTCTTGTTGTCTTCCCTATGTAATTCCCATGTTCACAGGCAAGAGATGGGAGCATACGAAGGGGCAATATCAAAGCAAACAGTGTCATAAAAGATGTGTTTCCTAAGATGCTTCTGTCTTTAAGTTCAGTACAAAATACTGTTTCCGTTAATTGCATACTTTCACCATTTATACTTTAATAATTGATTGCCAGGAAACTGAGGAAGATGTATGTAACTGCTGTGGCTGAAACATTCTGATTGAAGAAACGTAGCAGGCAACATAACATGGTTTTGTTTAGTACCTATAATGGTTACTTTTGCTGTAGGCATATGATGCTTCTGAAGGAGCAGTATGGAAAACAAGTGATCGTTAACCTGTTGGGAAGCAGAGGAGGGGAAGAGGTGCTCAACAGAGCTTTTAAGGTAAAAGCCATGATTTTTTTTTTTTCTTTTTAACTGCTAATTTCCCCTGAGCCTCCGTATTCTTCTGTTTTCCTTCTGGCCCAGTAGGTGATGAATAGTGTATCTATTGAAATGATGTTATCTCTTTACTAGATGTTACATACTGAGAGAATGGTGCTCCATAGTCTCATGGCTTAATTTCCAGCATTTTCTTCCTGCTTATTTCTTCACACATTTATGCACATTCTTTTTACCAGACTTTAAAAAAATTTGCTCTGATTCTCCTAAGAGGAGTTCACATTTGCAAAAATGAATTGTTGCCAGCTTTGTCATAGTAGACCATCACCTCTGCCATCAGGTGCCTCACGGGATGGCCAGAACTGCTTGGGGGCCAGGCTCTGACCCCAGCTCACTGGGTGTAAGCAAGCTGTTTTGCTCTGATTGTACTGGGAAATAGCTGTGTTGCACTGATTGTGATGGGAATTGCCTGCCTGAGCACTGGCTGACAGTCTGGTATATGAAGAGAGAGGTTTTCTTGGCCCCTACGTGTCCCTAGGCACAACTAATACCTGAAAGCATCTGGGTTGTGCTTTCAGGATGTCAGGCATTGTAGAGTGAAAGCTGTGCTGAGTTCTAGGGCAGTATCCTGATGGCCAGATTTTTAAAACTAATGTCTACTTGAAGCCCCAGATTGGCATTGAGTGGGATTTGCAGCAGTGCATAAGCTGCCTGAATCTGGCTGGAGGTTAATGGAAGTCTACCTCCTAAGTGTCCAACATAGATACGTTGGAGTATATCTTCCTAAGAATAATATGTAGAATGATTTAAGTACACACCTGTAGTAAGTGTGATGTATTTATCATTGGTAAAGAATGATACAACAGTTCTTAGTTCAAATGTTTACTGTATGAAACTAAGCAAACTGAAAATTGTGGTTAAATAATAGTTCCTGATTTGTTTCCCTCTCTGTTGGAATATCGTACTCAAGACAAGGAGTGTCTTGAGCTTTTTGACATTTTTTTGTGTGTGTGACCATTTCCTCCTCCTCCAAAAGAGCTGAGGAGAATGATCAGCTTCCCCAGTGGAAAGTGACAAAGTGCAAGTCTCCCTCTTTAAAGAATAAGGCCAAAGTGATTATGAATTAAGGCAATTGCAAAGCCACAAGGAAGGTACAGAAGTGAAGTCTGATCCCAGCTTCTGTTCTCAGCTTCTTACTGAATTTCTGCATAACACAGATAAGCCTCTAAAATCTCTGGATTTCCCTATCTTTAAAATAGTTTTAGAGTTTACTTTGCAAAAACATTGAAATGTAGGGGTAAGAGATGATTGCTTGCAAAATGCTCAGATAATTTATGAGGATACAAATCTGGCTTTTCTTGATAATTTAATACTGTATTTTATCAAACAATCACATTCTTGAAGACGGTGTTCTGGCCAGTATCATATAAAGTCAGAAACAAGGCATCTCTAGATTAAAGGCCTTGCATTCATTCATTTATTTTAAATAAACATCTGTTTAAATTGTTACCCTTTATTGATATTTAAAAATAAATAAATTAAGAAAGCACTGTGCTAGCTGAAAGAATTGACTGACAGGACTGGAAACTGAAGTTTTGTACCTCTTCAAAACAACCACCTCTTAGTCTTTTCTTTACCTTTGTGTTTTAATAACAAATGTTTGGGAAGAATATTTCATTAATTTTTACTTTGATTTTAAAGGGCTTGAATTAAAAATAAAGTAGTTCATAGGGGAATGGCTAGGAATTAAAACTTTTCTCCTTTTCTGTCATTTCTTTTTTTGTTTCTCCATCTTCCTTTGCTTGTTTTCCTTTCTCTTCTCCGGCTCTTGCTGCAATCTTAGTAATTCCTATCAGACTTGGTTCAAAACATTCTTATAATAACTGCTGCTGGGTTCCTTTGGTCAGAATGTCACCTCTACCATTCATTTATGCCACAGAAACAAATGAAAAATTGTAAGCCACCAACTCACCTTCAGCTGTTACCTGAATCAGCTGTTACCAGACCAAAAATCAATACCGTTCCCAGTAATACTCTTTCTCTCATAAGCATCCCCTATAACAGATGGAATTATGCTTACAGTAAAAATGATGCTATAGCGTAGAATTAAGAATGCTCTAACAATAATTTACACCAAGGCAGTGAGTAAATGTCACCCTCAAGTGCATTGCTGGTGCCAGCAGCTGTAGAGGCAAGTTGAGGTGTCAACAACAGGGAAGTAGGTACCAAATGTTTTGGCTTCTGCAACTGTAATGAAATCTATTTTGCACGTCTCTCTCCAAACACCGTGCAACACCTTTAGATTTTCCCCTGAGCCTCCGTATTCTTCTGTTTTCCTTCTGGCCCAGTAGGTGATGAATAGTGTATCTATTGAAATGATGTTATCTCTTTACTAGATGTTACATACTGAGAGAATGGTGCTCCATAGTCTCATGGCTTAATTTCCAGCATTTTCTTCCTGCTTATTTCTTCACACATTTATGCACATTCTTTTTACCAGACTTTAAAAAAATTTGCTCTGATTCTCCTAAGAGGAGTTCACATTTGCAAAAATGAATTGTTGCCAGCTTTGTCATAGTAGACCATCACCTCTGCCATCAGGTGCCTCACGGGATGGCCAGAACTGCTTGGGGGCCAGGCTCTGACCCCAGCTCACTGGGTGTAAGCAAGCTGTTTTGCTCTGATTGTACTGGGAAATAGCTGTGTTGCACTGATTGTGATGGGAATTGCCTGCCTGAGCACTGGCTGACAGTCTGGTATATGAAGAGAGAGGTTTTCTTGGCCCCTACGTGTCCCTAGGCACAACTAATACCTGAAAGCATCTGGGTTGTGCTTTCAGGATGTCAGGCATTGTAGAGTGAAAGCTGTGCTGAGTTCTAGGGCAGTATCCTGATGGCCAGATTTTTAAAACTAATGTCTACTTGAAGCCCCAGATTGGCATTGAGTGGGATTTGCAGCAGTGCATAAGCTGCCTGAATCTGGCTGGAGGTTAATGGAAGTCTACCTCCTAAGTGTCCAACATAGATACTTTGGAGTATATTTTCCTAAGAATAACATGTAGAATGGTTTAAGTACACACTTGTAGCAAGTGTGATGTATTTATCATTGGTAAAGAATGATACAACAGTTCTTAGTTCAAATGTTTACTGTATGAAACTAAGCAAACTGAAAATTGTGGTTAAATAATAGTTCCTGATTTGTTTCCCTCTCTGTTGGAATATCGTACTCAAGACAAGGAGTGTCTTGAGCTCTGTGACCATTTCCTTCTCCTCCAAAAGAGCTGAGGAGAACCATCAGCTTCCCCAGTGGAAAGTGACAAAGTGTTTTGACATTTTTTTGTGTGTGTGACCATTTCCTCCTCCTCCAAAAGAGCTGAGGAGAATGATCAGCTTCCCCAGTGGAAAGTGACAAAGTGCAAGTCTCCCTCTTTAAAGAATAAGGCCAAAGTGATTATGAATTAAGGCAATTGCAAAGCCACAAGGAAGGTACAGAAGTGAAGTCTGATCCCAGCTTCTGTTCTCAGCTTCTTACTGAATTTCTGCATAACACAGATAAGCCTCTAAAATCTCTGGATTTCCCTATCTTTAAAATAGTTTTAGAGTTTACTTTGCAAAAACATTGAAATGTAGGGGTAAGAGATGATTGCTTGCAAAATGCTCAGATAATTTATGAGGATACAAATCTGGCTTTTCTTGATAATTTAATACTGTATTTTATCAAACAATCACATTCTTGAAGATGGTGTTCTGGTCAGTATCATACAAAGTCAGAAACAAGGCATCTCTAGATTAAAGGCCTTGCATTCATTCATTTATTTTAAATAAACATCTGTTTAAATTGTTACCCTTTATTGATATTTTAAAATAAATAAATTAAGAAAGCACTGTGCTAGCTGAAAGAATTGACTGACAGGACTGGAAACTGAAGTTTTGTACCTCTTCAAAACAACCACCTCTTAGTCTTTTCTTTACCTTTGTGTTTTAATAACGAATGTTTGGGAAGAACATTTTGTTAATTTTTGCTTTGATGATTTTAAAGGGCTTGAATTAAAAATAAAGAAATGTTTGGGAAGAATATTTCATTAATTTTTACTTTGATTTTAAAGGGCTTGAATTAAAAATAAAGTAGTTCATAGGGGAATGGCTAGGAATTAAAACTTTTCTCCTTTTCTGTCATTTCTTTTTTTGTTTCTCCATCTTCCTTTGCTTGTTTTCCTTTCTCTTCTCCAGCTCTTGCTGCAATCTTAGTAATTCCTATCAGACTTGGTTCAAAACATTCTTATAATAACTGCTGCTGGGTTCCTTTGGTCAGAATGTCACCTCTACCATTCATTTATGCCACAGAAACAAATGAAAAATTGTAAGCCACCAACTCACCTTCAGCTGTTACCTGAATCAGCTGTTACCAGACCAAAAATCAATACCGTTCCCAGTAATACTCTTTCTCTCATAAGCATCCCCTATAACAGATGGAATTATGCTTACAGTAAAAATGATGCTATAGCGTAGAATTAAGAATGCTCTAACAATAATTTACACCAAGGCAGTGAGTAAATGTCACCCTCAAGTGCATTGCTGGTGGCGATGCTATAGCGTAGAATTAAGAATTCTGACAATAATTTACACCGAGGCAGTGGGTAAATGTCACCCTCAAGTGCATTGCTGGTGCCAGCAGCTGTAGAGGCAAGTTGAGGTGTCAACAACAGGGAAGTAGGTACCAAATGTTTTGGCTTCTGCAACTGTAATGAAATCTATTTTGCACGTCTCTCTCCAAACACCGTGCAACACCTTTAGATTTGTTTCTGCGGGGAAGGCTTAATGGCTTACTTGATCCAATTATACTGGTGTAGCTCCTGCGTCTACACTTTTAATGTAATATCAGAATTGTTTTGTTCAGTTTGTGTCACAATCTAAGCGGAGAAAAGCATCCGTCTCTTGGGATGTGAATGTGCAGGAGGGAAGGGAATAGACAAAGGGTTGCATAGTTGGAGTTGATATAGCAGTTCTCTCTGGCTTTGTCATGGAGAGCAGGATGTATCATTGTCGTATCTATTACAGATACCTTAATGAAATTTGTGGTGATTACGGAAATGCATATGAGGTCATGGAAATTGGAGATGAAATAATGAGGCTATTTGTGCCTCTTCTTTCACTTTTGTGGTTTACCACAAACATTTTATAGTATGTTTCTTGGGACATCATTTCTTTCTTACTTCCTCCCCAAGCAACCTCTACCTAAATTTAAGGCCACGTTTCCCCATGTCTTGGCACTTTAGGAATGGTCAAAAAAATATCCCTGTGCACTGTTGTGCTCTTCTACCTTAAGCAGCTCTGGACACCCTTCCCATCAGGGTCCTGGTCTTGAGCCTGCCCAGAGCATCACTGTTGCTGTACCCCCTCATGCACAGAGGTAGCACCCACTGCCACAGGGATGCCACTAGCCAGGGCACAGGCAGCAGCACTTCTGAGGCACACTCTGCAGTTACACTTTGAGTTCCCCTGCAAAAAAATTGAGGTCTAACAACCCAGTTTACTTATGGAAAGAAAGCAAATAGCGAACTTCAGTTGCTTTTTTTCATGTCTGGCCTTTCAAACTTCCCTTTGAAGCTCTCAGTATTAAAAACGTGATAATCAGTCAGAGTTTAGTAGAGATAAAAGCATGCTGGTGTCAATCCTCACACCGTGGCTTGAGCAGGATTTGTTTTGCTTCATTCTCTATCTGAACAGAAACTGCTATGGGCTTCTTCCCATGCGGAAGACACTCCCATGATAAACTTTGACTGCCACCAATTTGCAAAAGGTGGGAAAACTGAGAAACTGGAAAATTTTCTGGGGCCTCAGCTGAAGTTGCACTGGGAAGACTTTGGAATCTTCACAAAGGGCGAGAATGTAAGTCCACGGTGAGTGTCCCTGCCCCTCTGTCCCAGCATCACCAGGCACCACCTGTCCTGGCCTGCCCAGGTTTCTTGCTGTGTTTGGACCGTGACCATAAAAGACCATCTTGAAATACAACTTTGAGACAAAATGTAGTCTTGGTACTAAATAGATTATTTGGCTTACCTGCATCTCCATTGTTTGGAATCTGCAAAGTTGTCCGTGTGTGCTAATACAGTGTTGCAAATGTAGTCAAGTAATTAGATATGTTAATAAAATACATTATGCACAGTGTGCTTGCAGTGTCAAAATGTGGGTGGGTATATTCAGGCGGAACATTTGATGATCTTATTCAATCAACTCATGATTAGATGCTATTTTAAAATATACTTTTTTTTTTTTTTTCCTCCCTCCTCTTGTGTTTGGTTACCACAGTCTGCAGACGGGTACTTTTCGAATGAATTGTTTGGACTGCCTGGATCGAACTAATACTGTACAGTCCTTCATTGCACTGGAGGTGAGTTTGTCAGAGGACCTTTCTTGGATGCCTGTAGTGCATGGCAAAGACAGGAAAGAGGGCATAAGCCTCAGTTATACTAGTCTGTCTTGCCAGCTCTATGATGCAGAGTGGTGGTGGCTGGAATACTTAAACTGGGGATAAAAAGCAAAAAAAACCCAACAAAAACATTTAAGAAGAGTGGTGGTGTTGTGTTTTCTCCTTCTGTACCTAATCCAGATCCTGCCTGCTCAATTAGAGAGCCTTGGGTTGAACTCTAAAGCTATAATTGAGCGCTTTGTGGAATCCTACAAAGTGATGTGGAGTCTCAACGGTCATAACCTGAGCAGAGTATTTACTGGCAGTCGAGCCCTTGAGGGGAAGAACAAGGTAAAGAAAAATGGCAAAACTGTTTATTCACAAGTACAGAAAGATGTCCAATTTACTCTCCAGTGTCACTTGCGCTGATGATTCCTCTCTGATGTAGGTTGGGAAACTCAAGGATGGTGCCCGCTCTATGTCTCGCACCATTCAGTCAAATTTCTTTGATGCAGTAAAGCAGGAGGCCATTGAGTTGCTGCTCATGGGTGACTTTTTCAGTGAGGAATATGCAGACAAGGGCAAGATGCTCATGGACCACACTGCACTCTTGGGTAAGGCCAGTGCAAATCCTTCGCTTTTCTTTTGTGTCTGTTTTGAGTTGTCAGATAAAAGCAATTGGCATCCGTTTGAAAAAAATCAAAAACCAAGCTACTTTTGCACAAATCTATTGTTTAAAACACTGCTTTCAAGTGACCATAGCACAACTCTGTGTGTTTTAAATCCACTGTGTTTATTTCTCATGTTTTGTTTAGGACTTCTGAGTATGTTTCTCTGCTCTTTGATGATAATCTCCTCTGACAGTTTAGAGGAGTTGGACCAGAGGGGAAGATTTTAGGGCTATATTTCCAGTCTGATCCTGTCTGAGTTTGTCTTGAGGAGGTCTCTTGAGCTCATATTTTTTATCTCCTTAGTTTTGACACAGCAGTTAAAAACAGTTTGCACATGCTTTTAGCCATTTGTATCTTTAAAGACACATTTATCTTGTTATGTTGGTTCATTCCCTGTTTTATTTTAGGGCCCTGATAGTCTATAACATACACATTTGTTTGTGGTGGTCACTTTGCTCCAGAGAGCTGCTGGATTTTAATAAGATAGATGTGAACCTTTCAGCACCTCTTCAGTCCTGGGGCTGTTCCCTGATGTGGACCACAAGGGAAATATAGACAGTTTGTCTATGCCTGACTGCCAATGCAAATCAGGTAGCTAAAGATTAAGGTTACCTCAGTTGCTCACACAAAAAAAGCACACTGTTAGTCTTCTATATTCATCAAAAATTAGTGAATGTAGTAGGTGCCTGTGAGGAGTTCTGACCAGGCTAGGGAGCCATGTCAGTGCTAGTTTTGGACTGATGTGAGACTCTGTGCTGCTCTCTGCCTTTCCCTCCATGCTCTAAACTTCTTAGGGCTTCAATTTAAGTCATAGCTTATGACATGCTTGATTGCTGTAGGCTAAACTGAAAAGATATAAGGGAGGAAAAGGAATTTGTTTGCTTATTACTTGAAGAAGTGCAGGAAAATGTATGTTGAAAGTGAGTGACCAGCTTTCAAAGGGTGCCTGGTTTCTGAAAGAGAAATTGCTGATGTCAACCCCAGTTATCTTGTAGTTATTGCCACTGGAGTTATTCCTTAGCTTTCATGTTGCTGCTGCGAGGGCAATGTCATTCTTCCAGTGACTGTGTCGCTGCTGTCTGTATACTTTCTGTCCTTTTACAGCATATTCTTCTTTTACATGTCCTCTTTCTCCCCTCTTCCATCAGTAACTCCAAGTATTTTGAAGGCCATGTCAGAGCGTCAGTTTGAATTCACAAGCTTCAAGCGTGTTCGTGTTGCCACGGGAACCTGGAACGTGAACGGAGGGAAGCAGTTTCGAAGCAACATCCTGGGTACCAGTGAGCTGACAG
The DNA here is from genome assembly GCF_001431845.1 of Calidris pugnax. Taxonomy (NCBI): domain Eukaryota; kingdom Metazoa; phylum Chordata; class Aves; order Charadriiformes; family Scolopacidae; genus Calidris; species Calidris pugnax. The sequence goes on from NW_015090922.1 coordinate 40,247,899, forward strand.
ACTGGCTGCTGGATTCTCCCAAGCTCTCTGGAGTTTCTGAATTTCAGGGTAAGACTTCACAGTCAAAATGCGTAAGCAATATTTTCTGGCCTCTCTAGAGACAGTGAGTTGGGACACAAGACTTGACCGGTTGTTCCTTTCAAGGTGGTGCCTCTTGGAGGGGGTTTTCTGTCAGTTCTTAGGGGTGTGTTCACCTCCATGTAGACTTGTGCTGCCTCCCTGCAGCGGTGGAATGGTGTGTGAAGGCCTCCTGACAGTCAGAGCCACTCCTGAGTCTATACCATGTTTTGAACCTTTAGCAGGTCAGAATTCAGACGTCTCTTTCACACCATCATGGGGTGTATTTGCCTGTTCTGCATCCCGTATTTCATTTTCCTCTTCCATATCTCTGTTCTTTGTTCTTCATCGTGAGCAGGAGCTACATGGTTAGGTGCCCTCCTTGGTCTTTGTAGCTAAACATATCTGTTTGTTGTGGGTTTTTTTTAGCAGTATAGAAAGCTCTTGTGCTTGTGGCTTGCTTGAGTTGGCTGCTGAATTTCTTATTTATAGAACAAAGTCAGGTATTATGATAGATTTACAGATTTTGTTAAGAAAAACGAGAACTCAATGTTCTGTCATTTAAAATTTGAGTGGCTTTAAACTATGGCAAAACCTGTGCTTTTGTTGTTACATTTAAACATTTAGCTTCCTCCAGGCACCACAGGGATAGTCCTGTGCCTAACCTTGAAGCTCAGGAATTCCTTCCTCACATCCTTGGCTACTTATACAAGTTGTCTCATTGGAACCCTTAGTGCTTGAGTGCGTGGAAACGTGACTAGGTGCAGACCACTGTACTCTGAGCAGCGTAGGTGGATGATTGATCCAGTCTGTTTCAGAAGGAATTTAGATGTGTGAGCACATGACTATGCCCATGATATCAATATTTGTTGAGAGCCTGTCATGTGCTAGGCTTGCCAGGCCTTCCCCTGAGGGAGCTGGAGGAGCAGGACTACATAGTACAGGCAACCATAACGTGATAGGTCTAAGCAGCTTCTGGAATGGAGTTGGGTTACGTGAACGGGCAGAGCTAGGGTACAACCATGCAAATGTCTTTGTTCATAGTAACGTCAGTGCAGTAGCTACACAAATAGGTATGTGTTCAAAGACAAATATCCCAAATTATTAGTAGGAAATACACATGTGACGGTACCTATCATGGTAAGCCAGTAAAGAAGGCTGGCTGTCATGTGCTAGTTCCAGCCTTGTGTCTACAGAGAGTTGCTGTATATTTTACTGTTCTTTCTGTTCTTATCTTCTGAGGCAGATCTGATTTAGGTCTTCATGTTGAATTAAATATTGTCAAAGACAAATATCCCAAATTATTAGTAGGAAATACACATGTGACGGTACCTATCACGGTAAGCCAGTAAAGAAGGCTGGCTGTCATGTGCTAGTTCCAGCCTTGTGTCTACAGAGAGTTGCTGTATATTTTACTGTTCTTTCTGTTCTTATCTTCTGAGGCAGATCTGATTTAGGTCTTCATGTTGAATTAAGTTACTGTTACCTTGGCCGTATGACAATTTTTAAAAAAATAAAATCCCTTTAGGCAATGGACAGACCTGATGGGTCAAGAGATACACTTCACACAATTACATGACTCTGTTTGATCTTCAGTGTTTTACCAGGGTAATATCCACAGGCCTCTTCCAGGGAAGGGAGAGTGACTATGCACTAAAGTGACCTGACCTAACCTTAAGTGTGGGTGATCTAAGAAGAACTTCTAAGAAGTTCTTCTTCTTCTAAGAACTTTCTTCTATGAAAGAAGAATAAACTTTGAAGGCTTCCTTAAACTAGTAGATAAATTTCCTAAAGGCATTGAGGTGGAAGTGACATACTGGGGTGTGGACAGTAAGTTCAGTTACATAGGAATCGGTGTCGAAAAGGAAAAGCATGTTGGGTAAAACGACAAGTGGGTGAAAGATGGTGGGTAGTGAGATGTTGTGGCTTTAGTGATGAGTGGGGTGAGAGAGGGAGAACATTGAATATTTTCTCATCTTAACATTGCTACAATATAGTGCTCTCTTCTGAACTGCTTCCTGCAAGAGAGCTGGAGACCAACTGGTGGGAGAAAAGCAGGAAAAAAATTCAGAGGAACTGCAGGGGTTGTTTTGTCAGATTAGATTAAAGGAGCTATGAATATGTATAGCTTGGCGGGGGACACACAAGATAGAACTACAGGAATGATCTCTGACAGAAATTAGAAAACAAGTCGTTAGAAGAAGCAACAAAATAGTGACTCTTGTATGACATTTTCTTCTTGCTAACAGATGATGAGAACTGCCCTCCTGACATATTTGCAGTGGGATTTGAAGAGATGGTTGAACTCAATGCAGGGAATATTGTGAATGCCAGGTAGGTAAAAAATGCCCCAAAATAAGAAAAAAACCGCAACACACAACTCAAAACGAAGGAACCGGCCAAACCAGAGTTGCTCTTTCTTATGGTCAGATGTATAGAATACAGAATACTCCCTTCCAAGTCTGTTGCTTGTGGGCATAGCTGGAAATATATTTGCCATTGACAAATGGCCCTGGGATGGTGTTGAAATACATTACTTAAAATATCCAGAAAAAAATATCCAGAAACTGCTGTTTCTCTGTGAACTTCCATACAGTAGAATACACTGTGTTTTCTAAGTCTCTTAAGTCGATGTGTCAGCTGAGAAGAATTCTGATGATCGACATTGATTTAATGCTTGTCCTTAAATCCCTGTCTGATGTTGGAAAAATGAGTGCAGAGACTACAAACGTAATTGGCATTCATGTGGGAAATCGGAAATGAACAGAATGTCTCTGTGGCTAATTGTATTTGTGAAAATTATGGCTAGAGAAGGAGTTCAAGGCAGAGCCTGAGCTTGGCATGCCAGCATCTACAGTAGGCTGTGGTGTATAGCAATCTTTTTGAATCTGAGTCAGGGTGGAATCCTGAAGATAATATTTCCAATGCCGATTCATAAGGCTGACCTGTTAGTTCTCTATTTTGGGAGTGACAAGTTACAGCAGTGCTTAGCATGGGTGTGGGCTGGCCGTACATCTGCATGTATCAGTTGACTTTGGAGGCAAGAAAAAGCTAGGTCTGCAGAAGCGAAGGGATATGCACCCACCCACAAACTTTCAGCTAAGAAGAGCCAACAGCTGTGAGGAGCCAGTCATCTCCCAGTCAGAGAAGATCCAGAGAAGGTCTCTGCTGTGAGCACGAGAAATCTTACAAGTCATGAGATTAACATGGATTGTTGGCTTTATGGTTCTGATTTCTACCATTAATTTCCATTTATTCCCAGTGAATGGGGGTATCAAACATCATGTGAGCATGGATCTTTCTAAGCACAGTAGACGAAATCCCTCTCATGTCCAGAAGCAGGATAACTGTATTTGTGTGCTGTACCTGGGCTTATTGACCCTGCTAAATGGGGGCTGGCTTGCAAGGAGGTATTATCTGTCTCTGCCGTGCATCCTACAGCACTTCCAGTTCTACAGCCTAATGGGATGCCTGTAAACTCAAGGCACAGTTAATACGCTCATTTAATTGACTTGATGTGGTTTGGTTTGATTCCATTAAATGATTTTATGTTTGTTCCAGTACAACGAATAGAAAAATGTGGGGAGAGCAGCTTCAAAAAGCTATTTCCAGGACTCATCGCTACATTCAGCTGACATCAGCACAGCTTGTTGGTGTTTGTCTCTTCATCTTTGTACGACCGTATCACGTCCCCTTCATCAGGTAAAAAAAACCCACAAATCAAAACCAAAGAAAAAACAAAACCCAACCTGTGTCTTCAGTAACATTTGCTGTTGGAGTGTGGCCAGAGAGAGGGTGGGAGTGATTTTTCAGCTTGGTGGGGAATCATGCAAACCTGGATTCTGGTCTCTCCTCAGAGTGGGAGAGAGAGATGTTTCCAGGTGGCAGTAGTCTGGAGTCCATCCTCCATTCTGGCAAAGGCCAGGCAGCCCCAGTATCTTCTTCCAGTTCAGCTGAGAATCTGGGCATGCTCCAGGTATGCAGTCAGGGGGTAGCACCTTGGCTGCTGTCTTTCTGGAAAAGGAATGACCTGAGCAAGTAAGTCCAAGAGTTTTTGGAGCACCAAGTGAAGGCAAGTGTCTGCCTCTGCCTGAAGAGCAGGTTTTACCTTCAAACTCTCTCCTTAGTGTTTCCATATGGAAACAGGGCTGGCTGTAGACCTGAAAAGACTGGTGGAAAAGATGGAAAGGTGGGGTGGGAGAAAGAGAGATAATTTTGCCCCCTGACATTCTATGGAATTGAGAGCCATAAGGGCCCATTAAGTGTTTCTCTCTCCCAGATGTCACAAGAACCAGAACTATGTGCCTAGTCAGGAGGGTGCAGACCAATGTCCCTGGAGACTGACCAAACTCCTCTTGCCCCATGGAGATTACTAAGCCACAGGGATATCTGCATTACAATGCCTTTGCTGTGAGCCAGAGTTATGCAGGCTGGGTGTAAATGGGTAGGAAATGAATGATCAGCCAAAACTATCTTAGGGCATCTCTCTGACCTTAAAGTCTGGAGTGATCCAAAGAGTGCCCTCTACCCCATATTAGGGACACTGGTTGGCCACTGCATTTTGTGATTAAAATATCAAAAGCTGCCTCTTTTTTCCCTCTGATTTTATATCTACTGAGAAGATCAGTGCAGAGCTTGAGCAACATCAAGTGCTGCTGGCTAGGCAGAGGGATGCAATCCGGGTAATCCTGATGGTCTGCTACTGCTGCCTTTCCACTAACCTTTCTTCAACATGATTTTTAAAAATTCAATATTTTTGCTGTTACGAAGCAGTCCAGAGGAGAAGTGTTTCAATCAGGTTTTGACTTTTCACCTGGCTTACAAGAAATTTGAGTAATCCAGCAGGAAGTGCATGGTTTAAATGGAAATCAGAAGCAGAACAGAAAGTGGCTCTGTTGCAGCTGTCATCTGCTAGGAACTGGATGTAAACCTTTGAAATGCAAGAGGAAAAAGGAAGGGTTTCATTTTAGTGACCAAGTTCCATCATTTAATGCTAATGTGCTGTTACATATTATGAGAGTGTAATTGAATCTAACGTGTGCTTGTGTAGTTTCTCCTGTGTCTAGAAAAGAAAGACAAAAATGATCAGAAGTGCAAAAAAAAAAAAAAGCTTCTGTGCCTACAGAGATTGAAGAGATTAAGCCAGAAGTTAGAGAACAGAGAAATAAAATGATGGAATAACTGAAGCTTATAGAGCAGTGAAAGGATTGATGAAATCCAAGCAGTTGAATGTTCAGTGGGTTATCTCAACATAACCTCTGCCATGAATGCCACTCAGATCAATGTCAGTCAGCAGAGGGGTAGGCAGGCAGCAGGAAGGGAGAACTCTTTAGAGTGAAAAGACTAAACATGTGCTTCTTCCAGAGTGCTTAAATCTTTTCATAGAAAGTACTGATGCTCCTCTTTTGCCTCCCTGAGGCTGTCTTCTGATGGTTTACTGCTGTCAGGAAAATAAAGAGGGAGAAAAAAGATAGAAAAGACGGGTGGGGCAAGAGAGAAGAAAATGAGGGGGGACAAAAAGAGAGCCTGTAATGGCTCATCATTCATCATTCTTGCATCATTGAGATCACGAACGCCTGACAATAACTCAAATCAGACTTGGCGGCTTTCTGCCTGCCCCTCGCTCAAAGCCACTAATATTCTAGTCCAGATCTGCTTGTCTTCTGTCTGGAAAGCAACATTTTTCTCCCTGGGAAGGACGTGTATGGTGCTGGGGTAGGTTACAACAGTGATTTCATCATTTGCTTATCTGATCAGACAGGCATGCTTTATTCTCAGAGTAGACTGGCTTTCTGGGAGAAATCATCCCGTGAGCAGGTGGTTGGCTTTGCCAAGTCATCTTGCTGTAGTCAAGTGTGTGCTGAGCATGACATTGAAATACTATGTAATTACCAACCTGGAGGCCCTGAGCAGTTTGCCATCAGCACAGAACTCATCTGAGGAGCTAGGTATAAACAGTTGTATCCAGTAATCACTGATTTTGTTGCATCTGATTTAGCAAATTATGGGCTATGATCTGCTCCTCTTTAATTGACTGAAAAATCCGGCATCAACTGCAACATTTGGTTTCAGCACACAGTAATACTAATTAAGTTGTTAGCTGTCTGAAAACCAGATTCCTATACATTCAAAAGTAAAAGGAAACATAAAATTAGTCATTGTCACTATTGTAAAGATCATGGTAGAGGTAAACATCAAAAGTATTGTCTGTAGAAATTCCAAATATTTCAGAAATAATGTCCCTTCCAAAAAATACAGCAAGACAAGAAGAGGAGGAAAAGACTTTTAAATGGTTTTATTTCTATACTATTGTATTATACTTTGTATGAAACATAAGTACCTGAATGTAGTCACAAAACTTGGCTGCCTAGAAGATGGTATCTTAAACAGCAAGCTTTCTGGATGGGAGAAGACACGGCATTGTAAACTGGCTTTTCTTTTATTTTGCAAAGTTAATTGAAAGTTTGCCCCCTGCAGCCCTTCACTCTCTTCTCTTTCCATTTTTGTTGTTCTTTTTTTTTAAATACAGGGATGTAGCAATAGACACCGTGAAGACAGGAATGGGAGGAAAAGCTGGAAATAAAGGAGCAGTGAGCATTCGTTTTCAGTTCTATAGTACCAGCTTCTGCTTTATATGCAGTCACTTAACTGCTGGGCAGACTCAGGTGAAGGAGAGGAATGAAGATTATAAAGAAATCACGCAGAAACTCAGCTTCCCAATGGTAAGTGTAGGTGTATGTATGCTAAAAACATCAGAGATAAAGGCTGTATCTTTACATTATGAAAGCTGGTCTCAGGCTGTCTTTGAGGACAGGCCATCAAAGAAGTCATCGCAGTGCTATGGAGAATGGGCATAAAAGAAAATGGTAAAGGAAATTATAAAATAAAAAAAAAAAAAAGGAAGCATTTTTCACAAGAACAATATTTCAGAAATAATGTCCTTTCCAAAAAATACAGCAAGACAAAAAGAGGAGGAAAAGACTTTAAATTGGTTTTATTTCTATACCATTGTATTATAGTTTGTATGAAACATAAGTACCTGAACATAGTCACAAAACTTGGCAGCCTAGAAGATGGTATCTTAAACAGCAAGCTTTCTGGATGGGAGAAGACACGGCATTGTAAACTGGCTTTTCTTTTATTTTGCAAAGTTAATTGAAAGTTTGCCCCCTGCAGCCCTTCACTCTCTTCTCTTTCCATTTTTGTTGTTCTGTTTTTTTAAATACAGGGATGTAGCAATAGACACCGTGAAGACAGGAATGGGAGGAAAAGCTGGAAATAAAGGAGCAGTGAGCATTCGTTTTCAGTTCTATAGTACCAGCTTCTGCTTTATATGCAGTCACTTAACTGCTGGGCAGACTCAGGTGAAGGAGAGGAATGAAGATTATAAAGAAATCACGCAGAAACTCAGCTTCCCAATGGTAAGTGTAGGTGTATGTATGCTAAAAACATCAGAGATAAAGGCTGTATCTTTACATTATGAAAGCTGGTCTCAGGCTGTCTTTGAGGACAGGCCATCAAAGAAGTCATCGCAGTGCTATGGAGAATGGGCATAAAAGAAAATGGTAAAGGAAATTATAAAATAAAAAAAAAAAAAAGGAAGCATTTTTCACAAGAGACAAGCATCTTGCTTTACAGAAGTTCTACACCTTTCAAAAAATACAGTTGTTGCAGTGCTTGAAAAGTCCTTGCCTTGGAGCAGTTTTCAAGTCAATCTTTTGGAATGTTTGCAACTTAACTGACAAATCAGTAACGACTCATGGATAAGATCTTGGTGACTGGTGCTAAAGCTGGAGAGCATGATATTGATAGCTCTTGCTGGCACTAGTGAGTAAGGGTTCCTAAATGACCATGCGTGCCACTCCGTACATCAGTGCTTTAGCTGCTCCTGGCCGGGTGTGATACATCAGTTCTTGGTCATTGATATGGTACCTTCTGTTCCCTTCGTGTTGTCCTCATGAATGTGTCACTGTCAAGGAACTGCTGGCTTTTCTCAGAGTGTGGCAAGTAGGCACTATTGGTCAGCATGAATAACTTTTCCCCTAAATGGTGTCAAATCAATGCCCCTAGTGTTTTATTTGACGCTTGTCTCCTCAGGCCTGTAGGTAACCCATGGGATTTGGTGGCAGTTCTTCTTTGCTTCCCTTAATGTTGGTTGCTTTAATTTCCACAGTGCCTTCTTTCTCAGATCTCTCTGGAGAGATCCTAAACCAGGGAGGAAATGGACCAATTTGTGTATTCTGGATAGTCAGCAAAAAAAGGCATTTAGGTTGCAAAGCATAAAATTTTAACTCCCTGTTGTTTGCAAGGTTTAGAGGCTTGGCACGTGCGGTATATCAATCAGTTGTTTTATGTAAGAACTAATACTGACAGTTTGGGTGTCCTGCATAGAATATCTGTTCCAAATGGCCATAAAGTTGTGTTTGTGGTAGTTTTTCCCCCTAATACCTCATTAACTATTTTATGTCCTTTACATTTACAATACCTCAATGTACCTTGTGTGTGTAGTACATATAAAGAGTGCCCTCTAGTGCTATGATAGTCATAGCTCTGGAGCATTTCGTTTATGAATCTCTGGGTTTTAGAGGTTTATAGTTCAACTGAAAAAATAATTTAAAAAAAAACAAACACAAACAAACTGGTTAGAGAATAGGATGTTAAGCTTAGAACTGGAGTGAATTTTCATTGACATTTTATTTCAATACATTTACAAAACTATGACGTGCACATAAGATCAAATTTGGAGCTTGTTCTTACACAGGACCTTTGTTGCTGAATGTGCCTCGGTAGAAGAAGCATCTTTTGTGTTATTTTTAGAGTATGTAAATATATGTGTGTGAAATGTGTTAGGGAAACAAACATATATCTTTAATATTCACGATAACCATATTGTGAATATAAAGCTGGGGTCGGAACTTAGACATCCCTTCAGGTAACAGGGTCAGAATCTGACATTCTTCTTTAGAAAATTCAGCTCAGCAGGATGCAAAAGACAGTGAAGGAACCATCAATATTAGCACAAGATGGATTTTGACAAGTAGGATGTGGCAAGTAGTGGTAGTGGAGCACTGGAACAGGTTGCCCAGGGAGGTGGTTGAGGCCCCATCCCTGGAGATATTCAAGGAGAGGCTCGACGAGGCCCTGGGCAACCTGGTCTAGTTGGGGGTGTCCCTGCTGACTGCGGGGAGGTCGGACTAGATGACCCTTGGAGGTCCCTTCCGGCCTGGGAAATTCTATGATTCTATGATTCTATGAAGTATGTCCAGTATTTAGTAACTTGAGTTGTTTAGGTACCGAGTTGTACCTATTAGTGCAATTTAAAGGTGTTTCCATGAATGTGATTTAACATTAACAGTATTCTGTACCTCTAAACTAGGGGCGGAGCGTGTTCTCACATGACTATGTCTTCTGGTGTGGTGATTTTAACTACCGCATTGATCTAACATATGAGGAAGTCTTTTATTTTCTCAAACGGCAAGACTGGAAGACACTGTTGGAGTTTGATCAACTACAACAGCAAAAATCCAGTGGAAAAGTAAGGCATTGTGTCCCATTTTCTTGAATACCTGCATGTTGGCTTGGTCTAATTCCTTGAGAAAGTGAAGAAGTTGCATTTTCAGACCTTTGTTTGTAATAGATGAATGTAGTAATGTGTTTAAAAATCAGAATGTTGTTTGTTTGCAAGAATGTTGGTATGTCACAATGGCACCTACTTCACCTGTAACTTAATCACAGAGATGGTATTCCTTTTCATAGATTTTTAAAGACTTCCATGAAGGGACTATTAATTTTGGACCAACATACAAATATGACGTTGGCTCAGAGGCTTATGATACAAGTGACAAGTGCAGAACCCCAGCTTGGACTGACAGAGTGCTTTGGTGGAGAAAGAAACTGCCTTTTGAAAAAACAGGTGAGTAGGGTCTTTCCTTCTCCTTTACCTGAAAGTTGGTTTAGGTTTCACCCAGAACCCACATAAGGGGATTTAATCAAGTGAATGGTGAGGAAGGGAGTTATGAGCTGAGATCTGTCCCGTAGGCTTAGTCAAATTGCAGTGGCTTTACTCAAACCAATGTTCTTTTGGCTTCACTGGAATCATTTGCAGAGACAGAGCCAGCCCTTTCTCCTTAAGCACATGAAGAAAGCTTCATGGTATAGATTGAAAAGGTGCTGGGAGCTCACTGAGGAACTGAAAGCAATCCAGCTGTATCAGTCTAGAAACTGTTCTGTTGCTTTTCAACAGAATCATTAGTCCACATAAAGTTCCCGTGTTATAACAGCTAAATTTTTATAACTGCTGTCCTCAGTAGATGTATAAGCACTTTTGTGTAATTTCTTCTGCCTAGGTAATTCTTAGGAATATTTCTGCTAGTATCTGGAAGTAGGGGAGATTTCATTAATTAGTGCTTATGAAGTACTTTGAGATCATGAGTGACCAGGACAACAGAAGGGCTGTTTTCACTTGTTATTCAAAAGTTACAATAACAAAATAAAAATGACTTCTTTGTGTATCCAGGCACAGTTCTCATAACCATTCTTGTATCGGCAGGTACATCTATCTTCCAATATTTATAAAATCCTCTCCTTTACTGCAGGTGTTGAGGCTCTTCTGCCTCTCAGCTCTGATTCTTTTGCCTTCCTTCTTTTTGCTGCTGTAGAGGACTCTTTGCCTTCCGAGAAGAAAGTGCAGTCCCAGTGTGATTGATTAGGCAGAAATTCCATATTAACTCATTTTCAACTCCACAGCAAAGAAATAGAGTTATCCATTAGCCCAAACAGCAACCTAAAAACTTTCCTGTTATTGGCAGCAATATAATATCTCACTCTGGCGTAACGTCTGGAGCACTTTGTGTCACCTTAATGCACTGCAAAGGAAGTATTTGAAGGTTGGATTTGCATGGGGTTGCTTTATCCTCTCTCTTGTGTATTATCTCTCCAAACCCTATGTATTATTCAGACTTGCAGTGGATTTTCCAAGTACAATATCTGTCTCTGTGCTCAATAATGAGACAGGAGGAAAAATACTGATATAACTGTCTGTCAACACAGATTGTCTAGCTAATTGGTTGGGTAACATTTGGGTTAACCATTTTGCAGGTGTCTTATTCTAATGATCCTCACTCTCTATTGCACTCCCTGTCCTTTCTGTATCTTTTTTTCCTAGGCTGTAACTTGTAAATCCTTTAGGATACAAGCTCTTCTTTGAATGGTGTCTGCAAGAACAAAAAATATACCCACCTCCTGCTACTAGGGTCTATGAAGTACATCCTAATAAATAACTTTTAACTGTTAGTAAAACTAGCTTTGAGTGAGTTTTAAATCATGTTTTGTGCTGCATAGCTGGAGAGATCAATCTTCTAGACAGTGATCTGAATGCTGAAACTAAAGTCAGGCACACGTGGACCCCTGGAGCCTTGATGTACTACGGGAGAGCGGAGCTGCAAGCATCTGACCACAGGTAAGGTCCTAAGCAAATAAGGAGAGAAAGAGCTGCTGTGTTAGAATGTGTGATACTTAATTACACCTTCAGAGTGAGGGACTGACTCTGACCCTAACAGGAATTACACCCTTAGACTGTGTTCATTATCCATTTGGTGGTGTGGGTTTTTTTTTTCCTCTCATATTGAGTTTTATACTAGGATAGGCAGCAGCTGTGGTCCTGTTTTGATTTCTGCTGCACGATGATCTGCAGCAACAGGTATAGAAAACTGAGGGCTTTCTGTTGCTTGGTTTTGGAAAGCTCTGATACCAAAAGAAGCTGTTTTGATGGACTTCCACCCAGCTTGCTGTGGGAGAGGATGGGACTGTGTGGTCTGGAGAGTAGTAAGCCATGTACATAGATGTGTGACCTCTTCAGAGTAGTGACATGTTGGGCTTCTGGGCTTCCCTTAGAAATTGGGATGGGAGAAGGAGTTCAAAACCAAAGACCTCTGGTTGGCCCATGTCATTAACTTCTCTTTAGGAATGTGAATGACCTTTCTGTGTTAAACTTGTCACTGCTTCACTTCTCTGAAACAAATTCTGTAATAAACATGCCTTGAAATCATCCCTGGAGGTGTTCAAAAGACGGGTTGATGTAGTGCTGGGAGGTATGGTTTAGTGATGATGCTCCTTGTTTGTTGTGTGGGTGTCTATTTTTGTCAGTTAGGTTGACAGTTGGACAAGATGATCTTTAAGGTCCCTTCCAACCTAGAAGATTCTGTGATTCTGTGAAATCTCCCTTGCATTCAGAATAATCTTTGTCTGACCCATTGCATCCTTTCGTTCAGAATAATCTTTGTCTGACCCATTGCATGCCCTATGGAAATGCCGCAGTATTGTTCCTCCTAGCAGCACTCAGTGACCTACAGTAGATGACTCTGTGCTTCTCCTGGTGTTTGTGCACGCCAGGACTGTTCTGTGTTCCTCCAGCAAGGGAAGAACATGCCTCTTGCAATCAATTTCTCTTGTGTCAAGGCTTTGACATTGCTGCGTGCCACAAAGCGCAGCGGAACTGCTGCCCTCATTATATAGGAGCCTGAGGATGCAATCTGTGAAACATGGCAGTTGTACATTGGGTTTCTACCTCAGCAAACTTGGCTGCAAAAACTGCTTTTTAATTACAGTCAGCAGGTTTGCTTTCCCAAGGTTTGTGCTGGAAAAAGGGCTTAGCTGTATCTGTGTGACATATGGAAATGCATTATGATTCACAGTGCTTGTAGAAATAGTTATCACTTCCTATATGTTTTGAGGGTTTTTTTTTCCCTTTACTATTCCTTTCTAGCTCTGCTGTTGTTGCCTTCATATGTTCTGGTAACGAGTATTCCAGAGCCTGCTTTATTGCAAGTAGGAGGCAGCAATTTTGACGTGGTTAGAAGAGCAACCATCCCAGTTATTGCTCTGCATGTATCTGCAGGTGAAAATCTGAGCCTGTGGATTGCATCCACTGAGATGAGACAAGCTTTACTCTCTCAGACAGCTTTCTTGATTTTACTGACATCTAACACGCAGGAGAAGTGGCTGAAGAAGCAAGTTCACAGTGTTGGCTGCTTATAATGTGATGGCTAGACATACGTTTGCTACAGAACCACATTATACACTTAGAGTGCCTTGTCCTTAGTTTTTGGAAGAGGACATCTTTATGTGGCCTTGTCTAACAGAAAATAATATATTGCCTTCCCAATCTATAGATGTTTTGGGAGACAGATGTTTGATAACGAGTGAAGTATCCCGGTTTTTTTAGCCTGCAGGTTTGCCAGAAATGCTGCACAGAATTGTTATTTGAATTCCTTTGTGGTGTGTCCTCACTGTTAGATTCAGTTAATACAGGGCTGGTAAATAGAAATAACAGTGTTCAAGGCATGATCTTCCACTGCAGGAAAAATGAGACAGTCCACCAGACTCTGGACTTCTGGGTTCTATTGCCAGCCATAGGCCTTTTTTGCACTGAGACCTTAATGAATTTGTTCCATTTCTCTGTCTGTGTAGAACATACATAATAATCACTTTCTTCTAAGGTGGAGCAGGCTTAATTAAATCTTTGCAATCAGATTTGACATCGTGGAGTTAAACGTGATCATAGATGTGTAGAGTTTAAACAGTACACTGTTGACATGGTTTAATCCCAGCCAGCAACTCGGACTGTGCTGCTGCTTGCTCACTTCTCTCCCACCTCCCCAAGTAGAGTGGGAAGAAGAGGGAGAAAAAGAGAGGAAAGGGAAAAAAGCTCATGGGTTGAGTTAAAGACAGTTTAATAGAACAGTTATGGAACAGGAAAACAACAATAATAATAATGGTAAAAGAATATACAAAATAAAGTTATATGATGCAAGTTGCTGTCACCACTGGATGATGGGTTGCCCAGCCTGTCCTGAGCCCCCCCAGCCAAGCCCCATTTCTATACTGAGCATGATGTCTATGGTATGGAATATTCCTATGGCCAACTTGTCCCATCTGTGCTCCCTCTCAGCTGCTATGGGGAGCTGAAGAAGTCTTCGACTAACATAAACATCACAACCAACATGTTATCAACTTCATTCTTGTGCTAAATTCAAAACACAGCAGTGACTAGAAAGAAAATTAACTCTGTTCCAGGTGAAACCAGGACAACTGTCCTTTGCACTACTGGGTGCTTACCTGTCCTACTGCTTGACATTGATTTTAATTTTATATAAGCACTTCCTACTGGGTGATGTCGATGTTAATTTTAAATGAGCATTTCTCTTTTGTTTCATGTAGGCCAGTGTTAGCTATTGTAGAAGTGGAAGTTCAGGAAGTTAACGAAGCTGCCCGTGAGACTGTTTTCCAGGAAGTGTCGTCTTTCCAGGGACCGCTGGATGCCACAGTAGTGGTAAATCTGCTGTCACCAACGCCGGAGGAGAAAAATGAATTTCCTGAGGACTTGCGTACAGAGCTTATGCAAATGTTTGAGGATTATGGCACTGTTGTTCTGGTCAGGTAAGTTTGGGATCCAAAATGGCATGTCATCTATTCAAAAACACAGACTAGAAATTCCCTTTTTATCCTGACAAAAATAATGTTGTGTTGGAAAACAGTATGCTGAATTCTTTTACTGCATCTTTCAATACCTGAAGGGTGCTTTGTGTTAGAAAGCAGTTATGCTGAATTCCTTTACTGCATCTTTCAATACCTGAAGGGTGCCTATAGAAGAGCTGGAGAAGGACTCTTTGCCAGGAAGGGTGATGATAGGACAAGAGGAAACGGTTTTAAATTGGAAGAAAAAAGATTCAGATTAGATCTCAGGAAGAAATTCTTTCCTGTGAGGGTGGTGAGACACTGGAACAGGTTGCCCAGAGAAGCTGTGGCTGCCCCATCCCTGGAAGTGTTCAAGGCCAGGCTGGATGGGGCTTGGAGCAACCTGGTCTGGTGGGAGGTGTCCCTGCCCAGGGCAGGGGGGTTGGAACTCGATGATCTTTGAGGTTCCTTCCAACCCAAACCATTCCATGATTCTATGATTCTATGAATTCTTCATTAGAAATTGAATACAACTGTTTTGAATACCTTCTACCTCTCGTCAACCTGTTAAAGAGAAAGCCCTGCAGCTCTCGTGGCTGGTAGAGGAGAATTTTATTCAGTACAGCACCATAAGGCAGAGGCTTTGATGGGACTCATGACCTTTAGCTTCAGGCCTCGTTTCCATGCCTTGCTTCTGCTGGTGGGTCCTCAGGCCCTGCCCCACTTCCAGCGAGGAGGGCTGCTCCCTTCCAGCACTCCTTCACGCTCACTAGGATTTTCTGGCTGGTTCTCCTTTCTTTTGGGGGTCATTTTGCTTATTTTTTAATAGCACGGCTTCTCACAATTTTATCACCTGCTGAGTTTGAGAGGGAGAGTGCGATACCTTCTGGCAGAGTGGTTTAATTTAATTCTAGTTGACTCTGTACATGGCTCCAGCATAGCTATGAGACTGAAATACAGGCAAAAGACCTCACAGTAGACCTGGGAAATAAGACCAGAAACTTGTTTATGTTGTATTTGACCCATTTATTAATGGAGGAAACTGGTGACCTGTTGCTGTATGGTTTTATGAAGTACCAGATATAAGCTGAGGGTTCAAAATCAGCCCTGTGGGAACAGCAGCAACACCTTGCTTGTGAAGAAAAGGAGCAAGAAAAGAACATGCTTTGTTGGTTTGGCTTTGTTTTGTTTTTAATTGCTTTAGAGCTTGATGGTTTACTAGTCTTTGGGAACATCATGTGTTCTCTGAGGTGAGGGATATGTGGAGAAATAGACCTTAGTACAGATGGCGTGTGGATATCAGAGTTGGAATCCTGTCAAGGGCTGCTGAGGTGTTTGTGCTGCTGCCTCGGGGCCACACAGTAAAGAGCAGGGTGCTGAGGTCACACAAGGGAGGATGGAGGAGCAGAAGAGCCCACCTGGGCTTCATAGATCACCCAAAAAAATAGTTGTGAGGCAGATACAACTTAAAACAAATAGCTATACAAAACTATCACACTTGCCTTTAAGGTTTTTTATTTGATGGTGAAGTAAAATGTACGGTTTTCTCTCCTCTACCTTTTTTTTTTTACCTAGGATCAGTGGAGGTCAAATGCTGGTGACATTTGCAGACAGCAAGTCAGCTCTTCGTGTCATGGATATAGATGGTGTCAAAGTAAGACTCTCTCAAACCTATAATAATAATTTCATAACAAATTTCTCAAAAAGTGGTTGCTTAGAATGAGATAGTTGAGTTTCTTGCTAAATCAAATAACATTATTTCAAAGAAACTCAGTGCTGACAAAGTCCTTACTTTCACAGCTGCTGAGGCTTTTAATGCAGTATTTCAGTTCCAGGAGGTCAGTAGATGACTTCTCTTGGAGCTCCTAAGCAGTGCTTAGGATCTGGCCTCTGATACCACTCCAGAACACATGGCCTTGGTCATTGTTCTGGCACTTGAAGCAGTTCTCCTGAGAGGAGATGTGACATTATTCTGTTGCCAAAGCATCCTCACGATTGTGGAGACTTTTTTTTTGTTGTTTTGTTTCTCTCAAGTGTATCAAATAAACTCCTTCTCCCAAACTGGAACAACACAATTCATTGGC
This sequence comes from Calidris pugnax, assembly GCF_001431845.1. Lineage (NCBI taxonomy): Eukaryota > Metazoa > Chordata > Aves > Charadriiformes > Scolopacidae > Calidris > Calidris pugnax. The sequence continues at coordinate 40,264,494 of NW_015090922.1, forward strand.
CTCCACGGCAAAGTCAGCCTTAGCAGTAGGAGTTGACCTTCCCACCCCCTGCTCTTCCTTCCCACACACATCCTCTACAATCCATCAGCCCCCTCCCTCGTTTACGCTGACAGAACTCTTCGTGGGGCTGTACTGTAGGTAAACTTAACACTGAAGTAATGGATTTATCTCTTATTATTTCATATTCAGAGTTTTTATCTTTTAATTTTGCCCATTTGTAACCTGGGTCAGGAACTTTCCAAACTAATTCTGCTGCCAAAACTGCAGCTGGATACATCTCACCCCACATGTCACGGGGCAACACATATAAGCATCCGTGGTCTTAATCAGTTTAATAATATACTTTCCACATCCATCAACCATCATTTTGGGGATTTTCTGAGCAGAGAAAATCCTCACATCCTTACAGATGGCAGCAGGTTGCAGCTTTGTGTGTTTTAAAGCCACTGGCTCAAAAATGGAACCCTCCCACACTGTTATTACTATCACAGTATCGTTGTGATGATTTTTGATGTTCCACCTGTTTCTGAAGTATTTCCCAAAGTGCAGCAGCAGTGCTTTTGAGCTGTGAACATAATTTTCTTTCAAGAATATTGTTACAATGTGAAAACTTGGTTATGGGGGTAGGAAGAAGTGCTTCCTTCTCATTTAGCTTCTCAAATGAACCTTTAGTTGCATCCGTTTCCGAAGCAGTTGTCCAATAGACTGGCAGCACTTGCTTATTCTGTTGAGGTGTTCTTATTTTGTGAAGTTGCAAAAGGGAAACAATTCTTTCTTTGCATTAGGTTAGAGGCAGAACGGTGAAGATCCGGCCAAAGACTAAGGACTGGCTAAAGGGCCTCCAGGAGGAGATTGCTCGCAAACGAGACAGCATTGTCCCCATGTCCCCCACGGCAAACTCCTGTCTTCTGGAAGAAAATTTTGACTTCTCAAGTTTGGACTATGACTCAGAAGGTGAGCAGCAGGTTTCTAAGTGAAGTTGTGAGAAACTGCTTCACTGGCTTTGGTTGCACAGAGAAGGTACAGTCTGAGTGTCAGGGGTATCTTCGTTGGTAATGAAGCCACACTCCTTAAAAAGAGGATCATAATTAAAGCCATGACCTGGCACTGTGCCCTGGGCAGAGAACTGTGCCTTAGATCATCTTATCAATTTAGTATTATAATATGTGTTAGCAAACCCAAAGTATGGTACAGTTGTCTGTACAGAAACAGACTAAAGAAACAGATGGGTTACAGACAAAGCTTGCCCAGCCTCTGGATTAAATTAATTGATTGATACAGGGAGAGACAGAGAATGCATTTGCTCACTAATTTTTTGTTATCTGATATTTTAATTCAGGTGATATAGTGGAAGATGAAGATGATGATTTAGACGACGCTTTGTGTCCACACCTAGTAGGAAACGCAGCAGAAGACATGCCTGAGGGCTCTGGACATTTGGCATCCATAGCTCCTTCAAACAAATCTGGACAAAACTCACGGCTGTATAAAGGTAAAGTATCTACCTTCCTTAAAATAAGACCTGAAAGTTTGTTGTTTGTTCTCCTTTTGTCTGTGTTGCCCTGGTCATTTATATGTTCATTATAAGTTCTCCAAAGAAAAGGAGCCTCTTTTTGGTACATGTTCATGCTCAACCACCCCCAGAGTTAGTGACTGTAATTGAGCCCTCAGGCATAACAAATAATAAAGCTTAGATCCTCCTCCTGTCTAGCCCAGGGCAAGGCAAGAAAACTGAGAAATGCTGGTTTCCTTTCATAGTCAGGAGAAATTAAGTCTTTTTATCCCATTTGATGTTGTTCGGCACCAGACCCTAAAACAAAAAAATGTCCATTATTTTTTAATTGGTGAGAGCCAAAGGGATTCTGTTGATGCAGTGATGGGCCTGGCTCTGTCCTTTGAGCAAGGGCTGTGGCGGTGCAGTCAGGTGTAAGCTGGTCAGAATGGGAGGTTGTTGTGTTCAAATGACTTACTTCAGAGAAGCCTAAAGTTTCTCCTTTGTTACGATTTTATTTATTTCTGGAGAAGTCGAGGTTCACACACCAGGTATATTCATTCTTATAGCACTTTGTAAGCATGTCACCTTTCCTCCTGGTCACCTGGCTTGTTTGCACATAATCATGAAGTGTCTCAGTAAGGAGAAGATGAAGCTGTGAGGAGAACACTGATAAAAGCTGCAGGAAGAACTAGCCCAGGCAGTGGTGGTCTTACAGTGGGACATGAGCAGGACGTGCTTCGGTGACAGAGCATTGACGGGCTGGGTCTGGTGTTAAACCCTTCCTCGTGACAGCAAGTGATTGAGTAGCTGCCTTTTTGTGCTCTCTCAGAAGCTCTTTATGTCTTCTGACATAAAAGTGAAAACTTCAATATCTTCAGAGGTTGAGTCAGAAGTAGAGTTCAAAAAGATTAAATGCCATTCCTGAGTTTACACAGACAGATTGTCCAAACAATCGGAGCGATGCACGGCTTTCCTGCCCACCTGGAGTCACAGGCTGGGTGCAGTGGGGCCAGACCCACAGACCTCGCCCTCAGTCAAGGAGGAATATGTCATTATTAAATACTCTGAAGCCAATCACTCTTTATTATAGGATGCCTTGCCCTCCCGACACCTCTGGCCTCACTGTGTGATGATTCATTAAGCTACAGAGAATTGCAGTGATTCTTTTCACCCACACTAACTCTTCTCCACAAAAAATATCACAAAGTAAGTGGAGATGATGAAGTGTAGTTCGGAGGAGGTCAAGGTGGGTTCATGATCTCACACAACTCAAAATATGACATATTCAATCCATCTTGAAAGTCTCTGCAATTTCAGGTGCCCCCATAAGCTTCCAATTCTGCCTGAGTAACTCCTGATTGAAGGTGTGATGATCGTACAGCTCGTGTTAGACACAGATGGAAAGCAATCATGGGCAGAACAGTGTATATCTGTGTCTCTGAGGTCAGAGAAGGGCATAGCCTCACGAAACTGATGTCCCTGGAAGGTGTTGCCTAAAACCAGCAACCTTTTAGGGGAAGGGACAGTGTTGGTGGCTGGTTTGGGTCTTGTATTAGGTGTTACTGCAAGAATTTCAAGCTGTGCTTTTAGGTGCCTGCGTGACTCCTTGGATCCTTCTGAGGAACCCAGAGGCGTTACTGCGAGGATTTCAAGCTGTGCTTTTAGGTGCCTGCGTGACTCCTTGGGTCCTTCTGAGGAACCCATTATCTGCAGCTTGGAAGTACTGAAAATGTAGAGGGAAGGGCGAGTTGGGCAGATCCCAGGCTGTGTCTCTCCGGCTGCTGAGTGGGAGTAGGAAGCTGTGGGGCAGGTCAGGATCTTCCCTGCAGAGCACAGCTTTCTGAAAAACTTGTGTAAAAATGCCTCAAAAATGTAGAGAGAAGGGGGAGGGCGAGTTGGGCAGACCCCAGGCTGTGTCTCTCGGGCTGCTGAGTGGGAGCAGGAAGCTGTGGGGCAGGTCAGGATATTCCCTGCAGGGCCCAGCTTTCTGAAAAACTTGTGTAAAAATGCCTGAAGTGAGAGAGAGAGCTGCTGCACAGTTCCTTCCCCATCCTCACCGAACCACGGGGGCAAAACTAAACCCGGTGAATTTTGGAGCCCCAAGGAGCAGACCCGTGTGGCCGGGCAGCCGTAGCGGGGTGAGAGGACTGAAGGGAAAGCCCTCGGGGCAGCAGACTGGGAGAGTAAAGCAATCCCTGCTTCTCCCCTCTCCAGCTGGCAGAGAGGCTCAGACAGGATGAAAGGCTGTGTAATTAATTACCTAATCATGTAAGGGGCAGCCAAGGGCTAGCAGATTGAGGCAGGTCTACCTGGTAGGAGACAATGCTGGAAAGTGGAGATGTGATGCGTGAGCTGTACGGACAGATTTCTCTCTGTCATAAAACCAGTTCTCCTGAGCAAAGAACGGTGTCTAATACTCGGAGGGAACTCCTGTCTTCAGGAAGGAAGAGCAAGGGACTGACCACGATGAACCTCCTCGTGGCTTCCACGACACAGTTTGCATGAGGGCAGGTTGCCACCTAGTCTGGCTGTGAACAGCTCAGAATCTAACAAGGTGATTAGTAACCCTGAAATTGGGTGCAGGCACACTTTGTGTCAGCACAAACAGTAAGTGCTGGAAGAGGAGAGAGAGAAGCGTTGGACAAAAAGATGTTTCCTGGAGCGGGAGCAGGGAGAACATTTGGGGAGAGCAGAACGATATGAAAGGGAGCCAGACTCTTTTCAGTGGTTCCCAGTGAGAGGACAAGGGGCAATGGGCACAAGTTGGAACATAAAGGGTTCCACTCAAATATGAGGAGAAACTTCTTCACGGTGAGGGTGACAGAGCCCTGGAACAGGCTGCCCAGGGAGGGTGTGGAGTCCCCTTCTTTGGAGATTTTCAAGACCCGCCTGGATGCAGCCCTGAGTAACATACTCTAGCTCTAGGCAATCCTGCTTCAGCAGGGGAGTTGGACTAGATGATCTCTATGGTCCCTTCCAACTCTAAAATTCAGTGAAATTCAGTGAACCGTATGGTGTTGCTGTTTGAGGATTGCTCTTCATAATCACCTTCCTTGGATCTGGTGCATCTCACCCCTGGGTATCTAACACAGATCTTTCCAAAATTTCCCCTAGATGATACAGACCTGGCCGATTTGAAGCGGGAGCTGGAGGCAACTGGGGAACACCACCGGCGGAGGACCCCAAGCAGGTCTCTCTCCATTCCCACCAGGCCTCGGCCACTTCAGCCACCACAGAGACCTCCCCCTCCTGGTGAGTTTAACTTTAAGGTTGTGTTGACCCCAACTTAACAGCTTTGCCTGCCCTTTCTGGGTGACAAAGAAAGTAATGCCCTGTTCTGAGATGTCAGGCTGTTGAAGTACTGGAAAATAAGTCTTATGAGGAGAGGCTGAGGGAACTGCGGGTGTTCAGCCTGGAGAAGAGGAGGCTGAGGGGAGACCTTATTGCTCTCTACAACTCCCTGAAAGGAGGTTTAGAGAGGTGGGGGCCGGTCTCTTTTCTCAAGTCACAGGCGACAGGACAAGAGGAAATGGCCTCAAGTTGCGCCAGGGGAGGTTCAGGCTGGATATTAGGAAAAAATTTTTCACTGAAAGGGGGTTCATGATCTCACACAACTCAAAATATGACATATTCAATCCATCTTGAAAGTCTCTGCAATTTCAGGTGCCCCCATAAGCTTCCAATTCTGCCTGAGTAACTCCTGATTGAAGGTGTGATGATCGTACAGCTCGTGTTAGACACAGATGGAAAGCAATCATGGGCAGAACAGTGTATATCTGTGTCTCTGAGGTCAGAGAAGGGCATAGTCTCATGAAACTGATGTCCCTGGAAGGTGTTGCCTAAAACCAGCAACCTTTTAGGGGAAGGGACAGTGTTGGTGGCTGGTTTGGGTCTTGTATTAGGTGTTACTGCAAGAATTTCAAGCTGTGCTTTTAGGTGCCTGCGTGACTCCTTGGATCCTTCTGAGGAACCCATTATCTGCAGCTTGGAAGTATCAAAAATGTAGAGAGAAGGGGGAGGGCGAGTTGGGCAGACCCCAGGCTGTGTCTCTCGGGCTGCTGAGTGGGAGCAGGAAGCTGTGGGGCAGGTCAGGATATTCCCTGCAGGGCCCAGCTTTCTGAAAAACTTGTGTAAAAATGCCTGAAGTGAGAGAGAGAGCTGCTGCACAGTTCCTTCCCCATCCTCACCGAACCACGGGGGCAAAACTAAACCCGGTGAATTTTGGAGCCCCAAGGAGCAGACCCGTGTGGCCGGGCAGCCGTAGCGGGGTGAGAGGACTGAAGGGAAAGCCCTCGGGGCAGCAGACTGGGAGAGTAAAGCAATCCCTGCTTCTCCCCTCTCCAGCTGGCAGAGAGGCTCAGACAGGATGAAAGGCTGTGTAATTAATTACCTAATCATGTAAGGGGCAGCCAAGGGCTAGCAGATTGAGGCAGGTCTACCTGGTAGGAGACAATGCTGGAAAGTGGAGATGTGATGCGTGAGCTGTACGGAGAGATTTCTCTCTGGCATAAAACCAGTTCTCCTGAGCAAAGAACATTGTCTAATAGTTGGAGGGAACTCCTGTCTTCAGGAAGGAAGAGCAAGGGTCTGACCACGACGAGCTTCCTCGTGGCTTCCACGACACAGTTTGCATGAGGGCAGGTTGCCACCGAGTCCGGCCGTGAAAAGCTCAGAATCTAACAAGGTGATTAGTAACCCTGAAATCAGGTGCAGGCACTCTTTGTGTCAGCACAAACAGTTAATATGTGCTGGAAGAGGAGAGAGAGAAGTGTTGGACAAAAAGATGTTTCCTGGAGCGGGAGCAGGGAGAACATTTGGGGAGAGCAGAACGATATGAAAGGAGCCATGTGGTGTTGCTGTTTGAGGTTTGCTCTTCATAATCACCTTCCTTGGATCTGGTGCATCTCACCCCTGGGTATCTAACACAGATCTTTCCAAAATTTCCCCTAGATGATACAGACCTGGCCGATTTGAAGCGGGAGCTGGAGGCAACTGGGGAACACCACCGGCGGCGGACCCCAAGCAGGTCTCTCTCCATTCCCACCAGGCCTCGGCCGCTTCAGCCACCACAGAGACCTCCCCCTCCTGGTGAGTTTAACTTCTGAAATTCAGTGAACCGTATGGTGTTGCTGTTTGAGGATTGCTCTTCATAATCACCTTCCTTGGATCTGGTGCATCTCACCCCTGGGTATCTAACACAGATCTTTCCAAAATTTCCCCTAGATGATACAGACCTGGCCGATTTGAAGCGGGAGCTGGAGGCAACTGGGGAACACCACCGGCGGCGGACCCCAAGCAGGTCTCTCTCCATTCCCACCAGGCCTCGGCCGCTTCAGCCACCACAGAGACCTCCCCCTCCTGGTGAGTTTAACTTCAACGTTGTGTTGACCCCAACTGAACAGCTTTGCCTGCCCTTTCTGGGTGACAAAGAAAGTAATGCCCTGTTCTGAGATGTCAGGCTGTTGAAGTACTGGAAAATAAGTCTTATGAGGAGAGGCTGAGGGAACTGCGGGTGTTCAGCCTGGAGAAGAGGAGGCTGAGGGGAGACCTTATTGCTCTCTATAACTCCCTGAAAGGAGGTTTAGAGAGGTGGGGGCCGGTCTCTTTTCTCAAGTCACAGGCGACAGGACAAGAGGAAATGGCCTCAAGTTGCGCCAGGGGAGGTTCAGGCTGGATATTAGGAAAAAATTTTTCACAGAAAGGGTTATCAGCCATTGGAATGGGCTGCCCAGGGAGGTGGTTGAGGCACCATCCCTGGAGGTGTTCAAAAGACAGGTTGATGTAGTGCTGGGAGGTATGGTTTAGTGATGATGCTCCTTGTTTGTTGTGTGGGTGTCTATTTTTGTCAGTTAGGTTGACAGTTGGACAAGATGATCTTTAAGGTCCCTTCCAACCTAGAAGATTCTGTGATTCTGTGATTTACTTCCCAGTCTCCTTCAGCCTGACTCTGGCTGTGGTTCGCAACGGGAGAAGTTTGTCTTTAGGATGACAGACACTCCACAATAAAAAAGCCTTTAGTGAGGATGGAGTGGCCCATATGTTTCACACTAACTCATCACTCAGGTTAGCGAGCTGACCAGCCACTTTGTGGCAATAAAAGGAAATATCCCTATTTATGCCTGCTGGCTTCCAAAGTCACTGAGTGCTTTCCTACAGTTTCTTTGTTTCTGACTTGATTGTAATCTTCTTTCTAAAAAGCTTTGACAAAATACTTGTTCTGGGCACTTTTTGTCCTTTCCTGCTTGTTTTTGTGTTTGTGAGAGAAATGCAAAGTGGCTTATGATTTCCAGCGAGGCACAAAGGGGGAGTGATGCTCTTTACCTAAACTCTACCCACCTGGGACACTGTCAATGCTGTGCTGCTCCTGGTTTTATGGCCACTTCTGGATGAATGCCAAATGCTGGATCAGCAGCATCATCTTTGCCTTCTGCGTGACACAAGCTATACATCACAGCTTTCTTGCAGCCCAAAAGTCTCTCTTCTGTGTCTATTCTCCAGTCTTAAATTAAAGGTTCTGTCAGGCTCACTGCTGGAAGATGAGTTCTTTGGGATTATTCCCATTCATTTTTGAGTCTGTTGCATAGAAGCAACAGCACTGGTATCTACATCTCTCTGCCTGGAATGCAATATTAATGCTCAGTTGAGGTTGTTAAATTAACTAAATGGAAGCAAGACTAACTAGAAAACTGCTTCCTGAAGCAGCTCGAGATTTCAGTATTTTATTCTGTGTTGAGATTTATTTCTTTTTTCACCTTAGATTAGACCAGTAACAGTTCAGCCCATCACTCCTCCTAGATTAAAGTGTCTGGGTCTTGGTGTCCTACAGGAAGGTCTCGCCTAATATGTCTGTCCCTGGAGGAGCAGGGAGGGTGACAGACAAACAATTTTGAAACATGTTGGTTTTGCTCCATTGCAGATAAAATGTTGTACCAGCTTTTGAATGTAAAAAGCCATTTTTATTCCTCTTTCAGCTGGAACATCAGGCAAGAAGTCCCCCTCAGATGGTTCCCTCTCTCCAGGAAGCCACTCCACATGCTCCATCCTGGCAACGGCAAAGCTGCTCCCCGGAGCCCCTCAGCAGCCAGTGAGTCCTGCTGCTCAGTGTGCCCACTTAGCGTTGTCCTCATCTCCCCCATCTATGTAGGCAGAGCATCGTGTACATGGAAGGAAGTCCATCACATGCCTGAGCTGGAAATGCTAAGATGAACTTCTTTTACTGTAATACTAGACTGTAGGACCTGCTAGACACCAGAAAAATGTGATTAATTTGCCAGGAATTAGAAGGGCCAACGAAGGAGAGAGAGAGAATGGTGCAAGACCAGGGCACTGTTGGTTTATTCCTCATGCTGCTTTCTGACAGATGCTAATTTGAATTTCCAGCTCCATGATAGCATGTTTTAATTATTTTCTTACCTCTTTTTTGATGGACCATGCTAGTCTCCAGAAACCAGGAAAAGCCTTGGAACAGGCTGCCCAGAGAAGCTGGGGCTGCCCCATCCCTGGAGGGGTTCAAGGCCAGGCTGGATGGGGCTTGGAGCAACCTGGTCTGGTGGGAGGTGTCCCTGCCCAGGGCAGGGGGGTTGGAACAAGATGGTCTTTAAGGTCCCTTCCAACCCAAACCATTCTATGATTCTATGAGCATTGCCAGCGAGGCTGCTAGCCCTCTGAGTAGACCAAGACTGGAATGTGGAAACACCTCCCCACTGCTTGTTGGATAGGAACCCTAATGTATGGCACAAGGGATGGCGAAGGGACCAGCTGGGGCAGAAAGCCATTGACCTGTCTGTCAGCTGGTAACAAAGACGTAGTATCTGTCAAAAGATTCCCCACCATTTCTGTAGTATTTATAGATTGCTGAATAGCTACTGGCAAAAGCAGAATTTTACAGGCTTGTGAGCTTAGCTCTAAGATTACAGGTGTACAAGGAAAATCAGTTCTTTCAAAATTACTCATTCTCATGTTTGTTTTTTTTTTAAAGCCTAAAGTCCGGACCGGAATAAGTAAACCTTACAACGTCAAGCAGATCAAAACCACCACAGCTGAGGAAGCAGAAGAAGCTATTAGATGTCTGATGGAAGCTAAAGGAGGTGAGCACAGCTCTCTGACTGGTTTCTAAAAAACTTTAAATAAAGAAAAGCGTAGGTGTATTCATCCATCCCATCATAGCCCAGATGAACATATTTCTATTCAGAAGCTCACCTGAACACTGATATTTGCATTCTTGCAAGATTGTACTTGATGTTCTCTGTCAGTTTTGATAACATTAGCCTTTTTTTTTTTTTTCCCCAAGATGACTCAAGTTGTATGTTTTGTTGTAGAACCTGTAACTAGGAGCACCTTGGGTTCTTTATGTCCAGATTTAGTCTGAACAATTTAAAGGTAAAGATGGGATCTTACTAAACTGATGGTGCCTGTGTTAGCTCAGAGTTGCATAAAGGATATTTGCTGAATATCCTAGCAGAACTAGAAAGCAAATACAGCTGAGGGAGAAATAACCTGGGTTCTGTTCACATTTGGACAGCAAGTAATAGTTGTAAACTAGTTTGCACCATTTCAGCTTGAATAGCTAAGCTAAAAGGCTACTCTGTGTTCAGGCTCTGTCTAATCCCTGGAGGAGAGAGCTTCTTGCAAGGACAAGTTAGAGCAGGAAACTAGCTCAGGTATTGAAACTCAGGCAGCAGGAATGTACCCTCCAGGGCTGCAAGTAGTTTTTGTGCTGAATGCAGAAAGAATGAGAAAGAATGCAGCGTGACTCTGAGAGAGCTACCTGAATTTGCAAGCTGTTTAGGAAAAAAACATCCCTTTTCATTTGTAAACGGAGGAAACACAGTCTGGAATAATCCAATTTAATTAGAAATATCATAAGGCATCTTGTTTTTTGTTCCTCAGAGAGTGCTGTTCATTTGGTTTAGAAATCAGATTTACTCTCCATTAATTTTGAAATTCACATAAAGCATTTCTCTCAGTGTGAGTAAGGAAACCAGCCTGGTCACCATCACTTCCAGTCCCCTGTGCTGTGCCACCAGCTGGCATTTATAGTTCTTCCCAAAGTACTCTATAAGACGTGCTTGGTATCGTTATCTTGATTTTCCAGATAAGGAAACCAGGGCAAAAGGAGACTCAGGACTTGAGTCCAGTACTCCAGAACTCCTGGCCAGTGTTTTTTCCACTTGGCCAAATGGTGATGCAGCACCACCAGTTTGGCCTGAAATTATTTCAGAGGGGGGGACTTCTTCCCTAACTGCCTTTTACAAATGTGACAGGATTGCAAAGGTCTGTATTTGTTTCTAAAAACCTACTTTCCTGGCCTGAGCCAGCCCTGTAGGCATGCCTGGGGAAACACCACTGGGAAAGAAATTATCTTGAAGCTACATTCTGATCAGATCAGAAGAGAGCAAGGTCCAGAGGGAGGGCCACGAAGATGATGAGAGGGCTAGAGCACCTCTCCTGTGAAGACAGGCTGAGAGAGCTGGGGTTGTTGAGCCTGGAGAAGAGAAGGCTCTGGGGCCTTACTGTGGCCTTTCAATATTTAAAGAGGGCTTATAAGAAAGATGGGGACGGATATAATTGTTGCAATAGGACAAGGAGTAACAGTTTTGAACTAAAAGAGGGAAGATTTAGACTAGACACAAGGAAGAAATCTTTTACAATGAGGGTGGTGAAACACAGGAACAGGTTGCCCAAAGAGGTGGTAGATGCCCCATCCCTGGAAACACTCAGGTTGGACAGGGTTCTGAGCAACTATCTAGTTGAAGATGTTCCTGCTTATGGCAGGGGGATTGGATTAGGTGACCTTTGAAGATCCCTTCCAGCCCAAACTGTTCTGTGATCTATGATGAGGCCAAGACGCTGTTTGGTTTTGCTTTTCAGGACTACAGGAAGATGCAGTGAAGCCTGCTCCAACTAGAAACCAAACATTCACCAAACCCGAGCCTCTTCCCAGCATCACAAAGTCAGCATCACTTCAAGGGTCGCAGGCAGAACCAGCGCTCGTGCCCCATCGCCCACCACCCAAAGTTCCAGCTGCGAAGAAGCCGGTACCTCTGCAAAGGACCATAGTCAAGGTGGATAATGTAAGATCTGCAAAATGCATCCAGCCTCTCTTACTTTTCTTCTGGTTTGTCTAAACCGTGTCAGGATTTAAGACTCATCCCTTCTTTATCACAAGTGTTTACTTTTGACCACCTCATGAGTGGTCTGCTCTGGAACGATCTCTGGAACAGCTTCTCCAGCAGTAGGCTGGTCTGTGTCCTGCCCAGAGACATGGAGCTTTTCTCACACACATCGTTATGGGATTTGGCCTTTTGCTTTGAATTCTGGATTCTACTACAGAGTTCAGCTGCTTAAAAATACAAAGGTGTTGGTGTTGGGGTTTTAACCTCTGTCGGGTCCCTGCAGTGGAGATAATAGTTTTTCACCTCTAGAGCTGTTAAAATGAATATTTAATGGTGAAAGCAATTTAAGGGTAACAGAGAGATAAATATAACCTTTTATAGTCTTCCTTTGACAGAACCTCTGCACTAAGTTAGGACTCCTGCCTTACCTTGAAAGGCTTTCACCCCTGCTCTGTAACAGACTCTGTGCTGTCTCGACTTAGCAGATTCACAACAGAAAAACACCAGACACTGCCCTTTCCTTAAACATTCAGTAACAGGGAATGGTCTGTTTATTTTGTTTGTGGTGTCACCATTCCAGAAAGGTGCTGAAGAGGGGTTGCTATTTTGCTGCGAGTCATATGAGCAGGAATATATCTATTGCAGTTTGACTCTGCTTCAGATTTCCCCGGAGTGAGCTCAGGTGGGAGCTGTGTGCTTGAAAACCTCTGCCCAACCCACCCCTATCGTTAGGAAAGCGCGCAATCAATCGTAGGCAACTTAAGAACAACATATAGACAGAAGTAACAGGAGATATGTCCATCAGGAAACATTGACTAAATATTCTGACTGCATTGAAAAGCCTGTATGTTATCTTTTAATATGATGTGAGCGTAATGAAGTGCTTTCATTCAGTCACACTGAGAGATCTGAAGCAGCCACTGCCTTCTTGGACTGAGCTCTGCTCCAGTTATTTATCTATCTATTTTTAAATGGTGAGTATATGCTAGGTTGAGCTTTTAAGCATCAGTGAGACATGACAGAGCCATTAATGCATTTTTTTGGGGGTTAGCTTAAGCTAATTGTCCTTCAGCCTTATCTATCAGAAGGTACCCAAAGGCATGTGCTAATGGCCCCATTAATTGAGCCCTCCCTGTGCATTCTTGCTTGAATAATATTAGTCAGCAGGGAGATGTAACAAATAAATAACTCCTCAGAACTGTGTTAATTTGGCCTGAAGCAAAATCCTAACCTGAAAGAGAGATGGTCAGAAAGAGATGTATTTCTCATACAGGGAGCCAATGGACTGTAGGGTCCTTGTCCTCAAATGGCACCTTGTAAATGGACACGGGTGCAGAACAGGAGGAGGAGGAGCGTTGGATGGAAAGCTGTGCTGTCCAGTCCCCTCTTTTACTGCTTGATTTTCTTCTTCCAGCACTGTCAGGTTTTTCCAATAACACCATCAATAAGACTAGCACTAGCAGCAGTGACTCAGAGTTTCAGGTACCCTTTTTTTTGTTTTCAATTTTCTCCTCCTTTTTCCCCTCCAGGCCACCTCTACAGAAGAGCAATTTGACCAACAGACAGCGCAGTCTCCTTTCGGCTCAACGGAGCCCTGTCTAGAAGCTGGACCTATTCTTAGTCCCACCAGGATCACCCCAGTCCCTAAACCCAGAACACCGCAATCGGGGAAGGCTCAGGAGAGCAGGGGGAGCAGTGAAAGGCAGCCCCCCTCAGCAAACATGGCCGAGGCCATCACGTCACCTCCCCAGAACCCTCCCTTTGTCCCAAAGGTGCCACCACGAAGAAAGAAGTCGGCGCCTGCAGCTCTGCATCTCCAAGCTCTCCAGAGCAGTGACAACCCACTTTTTAGTGAGTTGATGTTCAACTCCAACAACAACAACAATCCCAGGTTCTGTCTCCAGTCTCAGGACGCTCATGTCCCTGCACAGGCTGCTCTCCCAGCTCCTACATCCTCTGCCAGCCCAGAAAAAAGCACAACTGAGCAGTTGGCACCAAACACCACAGAATTGATGGCCAACCTTCAGAGCCCTCCCGTACCAGGAGGCCGGCACCCACAACTCCCAGATACCAGCTCCCTTCCAGACAACACCAACCTTTTGGACCTGGAGATGGATTCTTCCTGCCCTCTTGCAGCACCAGCTACTTCTTCAGCACACACTCCAGAAAATGTAAAAGGTCCCAACTTGAAAGATTTCAGTCACTGGGTGACATTTAGCGACGATGAAGACAGCAGCGCGCTGGCAGGGGGCTTCGATAAACTGCTCGCCTTGGAAGGAAACAAAAACAGCTTGAAGACAACAAATACTGATTTAGAACTGTAAAATTTTGCCCCCTCTCCCCCTTAATGTTCTTATAGAAGTCATCATTATGATGCAAAATAAAAAGAAATCTTTTGCACAAAGATTTTTATTTAAGGAAATAAATCATCTCTCCATGCTACATTTCATTTTCATGGTTAAAGATAAAGCTACTGCCCCTGGAGGGAAATGTATAGGGTATATACATCCTAACGTTATCTACGCCTTGTTTGAAAAGTGCTTTATTGTAAGTTATTTCTTTTTTTATTAATCCATCTTAAGAGGTTTTATTTCATTTCAGGTACAAATCATATGTAAGAAGGTGTAATGGCATATGGAAAAAAAAGACATTAAGAAAAAACCATTTTCCTGTGAAATTTATATATTAATCCATTTCTGTCACTTGAAATAAAGCACCCTTATCTGGAATAGTTAAACTGCTCCAGTTACTCTGGAACAAACGTCCAAAAGGGGAATATAGCCCAGTATAACTACAGCACTTACCACTGGTATTGATCTGCTAATTAGTTTCTGCTGCCGAAACAAGGCAGGATCTTCTTGTAGATCCTCACCAGCTGCCATGTCTGCAGGCCCCAGGACTCACCTTCATAAATTCATCCCCTGAGCTAAAAGTATAAGGGAAGGGGTGTGTGATGGGGCTGTAAAGCAGAACTGTGAGAGATGATGCCCTGGTGTCAGCAAGAGATGCCTGGATTCACTCTGGCCCAGGCACATTGGAATATTACACCTGAAAATTGGGAGATTGAGCAACCTGGTCGGAGGTGTCCCTGCCCAGGGCAGGGGGGTTGGAACTGGATGATCTTTAAGGTCCCTTCCAACCCAAACCATTCTATGATTCTGTGATTCTATTCATCCAGGGAGGGGATGTACCCACTGGAGACAGGTACAGCGCACAGAGTAAGACTAACTGGGCAGCAACTGCCATTATCTGTTCTACGCAGGTTCTTGCAAAGAAAAAGTTTAAAAGATGATCATATTCAATGGTTCAGAATGTGACAGCTTAGACAGGGCAAGCACACACCCTCCACCCCTCCTACCCCCACTGAAACACTGTAAGTACCAGGCACATGCTCCTGGGTGCCTGCTTTGCTTATCCATACCCTTATCCATACCCAGTACCCCCACAGAGCCTATAGGGCCAGTGTTTCGGGTGAGTCTATAGGTCACTTACCACATGGGTTGACTCATGAAGTGTCACTGCTCAGCTCAAAGCCGATTCGATCTCCATAATGAAGTGCTCCCCGGTGCTGAGCGGGGCTGGTGGCTGCTGCAGGCCTTTCCCCTTGCCTGTGCTGTAAAACTGTACACTATAGATGTTAAGAGAAGCATAAAGATCTTTTATTATTAAAATAAAGGACAGCGTTTTTAAGCAGTTGGTGAAACTGGAAAAAACCAAACAAACCAACCTCGGTTTTCAGTTTTTCGTTTTTTTTTTTTTTTTTTTTTTTTTTAAAAAATATTTTTTAAAAAAAACCCAGAAGTGATTTTTTTTTTTTTTTTTTTTTTTTTTTTTTTTTTTACCAAGGAAAACCAAGTGGCTTGTTCTCAGCTTCGTGGAAACTGGGGATTCAGCCACATTCTTACTCGTAACACCTACCTGGTTTTGAACACGGGACATCACACATAAGAGAGGCTGCTGCCTTTGCCTGGGCACCTGCCATCCTCCTCTGCCAGAGTCTTAAAAAAACCCACCAAAAACCCAAAACCTTCCTAGGCCAAACCAATAAAAAGCAGAGCTAAGCTTCTTATGTGTCAGTTTAACACGGCAGCAGGTGGGTGAGTAACACTGAAGCAAGATAGATAGAAAGATGTTCATCTTTCCCTGGTAGATGACACAGAGCCTTAGCCTCTTCCTCTTAAAGAAAAAAAAAAGTAGAGTGAATATTTACGGGCACATTTTAGTATAAAACATGAAGAGCAGTAAAAAAGAAAGAGTACGTTATACAACCATATCCAACACTTACTTTCCGCAAAGATAATTAACAGCTCTGGGACAGCTAATTTACATGTTAATGAAGGTGCTAGCAGGAAAGCCAATTAAAGTAGATTTATACAAGTCAAATAAAAGCTGCTTTATTACTCTCCTTGAGTCAGAGAAGTATCTGGCCTTTAGCACTATATCTTATGTCTGTGGATGTGGCAAGCAGGAATCCCTGCACTAGTGGCTTTAAGGTGTCAGTGACAGCTCAGTCACAGCAAACCAAGGGAGAGGAACAGCCCAAAAGGTTACGGCAAAGAATGAGGACTCTCCTGTCTCAATACATTACTTTCCACACTGGTGCCCAGCACCCAGCCAGGTGCTTTTCAGAGGCAGGTGCTTGTGCCCTGGGTTCTAGTTTGAATTGTCAGGAGAAGTTCAGCAGGGCCAGACTCGCTCTGCGCTTGGGAAACCAGAAAACTCAGATGATTGCAGGGGGTGGTGATTCGTTTCTTCTCATTCAGGATTAAGCCAGACCCCACCACAATGTGAAAAGAGGCCTGGTGACCTGAACCATCAACACCTGACAGCCATGAGTAGGGAATCCCCAGCACGGCTCTGTCCTCAGCTCTGCTGCCCATTCTCACTGGGACATCATCAAGAGAAACCGATGTCCTCAGCAGCAGCCATCAGTCCCGAGGGCCACATAAGGGGTGGGAGGGAGCAGCCCATCCCATGGCATTTCTCAGGTTGTGAACATCTCTAGATGTTGTCAACATGAGACATTTCCCTTGGGAAATCTTAGAATCATTGACATGGGCTGTGAAGCCAGCTATGAATGATTTACCACATGTAACTACGTCAGCGTCTGAGAACTTATTTAACTCAAGAGACTTGGGCAAGAGCCTGCCCAGGGCCCTGCAGTGCAGCAGCTTTAGGTTCCTCCAGGCATCCTGGATGTTCAGCTGCCTTGGTGTGTGGGGTGGGGTAAGTGGTTCTCCTCGGTATAGCAACTGCCCCATTTAGCTTTTTTTAGGAGGATGATCACCGAAACAAACCAAGAGAAAGAGAACCAAACCCAAAAATATCATTTAGAATTTCCACTCTGACGAAACAACATTGTTGCTTTTTCCTTTTTTGTCCAGAATTGACATTTTCACCAGATGGAAAATGTCTCCTTTCTAACCAGCTGCTCTGCCTGGCACCATGGAGCACAGATCGCAGTGAAAGCCAGTCTGCACGACTGTAATCACAGCAATTAAAAACCTGATGACTGTTGCTACTCAAAATACCAATAGTGTGACACCAGAGCGCTGGACAAGTGCAAGAGGATTCACAAACCCTCCCTGTCTTGGTATTTTAGTCTTGGATGCCACAACGCAGACGAAATACCATCTCAGACAACTCCCACATCTGCAGCAGGGCCACTGGTGAGATGGGATTAAGGGCACAGTTTCAGACCTAAGAATTTACATACAGGCACTATTCTGAATTAATGTGACACCAGAGAAGCACGAAAGCACAAGTTTCTAATTGGCACCAGACATGAACCCTACACAACAGACCTTCTGGCCCTCAAACCGATCTCTGTACACGGTTGCAAAACCCAAAAGCACAAAAACCTGTCCAGTTTGGCACCCCGTCGATGAGGGGCAGCACCCCCAGGACTACGGCTCTTACTCAAGGGGAAGGACAAACATTACCTTCTTCCAGCACGAGACAATCACATAGAAGTGAGTCTTTGATAAAAGTGAACGTGATCCAGAGCATTCCTTTGGCAGCTCATTTACCTTTAATACATTTCGTGGCAGATCTAGTACATTTTTAAAAACACATTTCATGACTATATTAAAAAACAAACAAACAAACCCCAAACCAACAACATCCCCTTCAAAATATTAGTTTTAAAAGTGACACATATATACATACAGTTACAAAAAGGAGAAAGTTACCTCAAGAGTTCCAGTTACAGTAGCAAAACATAGATGCTTTTACTGCCATTAATGTGTAAGGTCATCGAGCTGAAGCCCCAAAAGTCCAAGAAGTCTATTAAAATTGATACCAGATTTGTCACACTAAACACACATTTGGTTATTACAAGTGGTGTCCATTCACAAGGAATTCCACGTACCCTCTACTTTGTGAATACAAAGTGTTCTTATGTATTTACACTCGGAAGTTTAAACCACCGTGTAAAAAGGATAAACCTCTTTCGAAGTTACGAGAGTTTTGTTGTATTTTCTATGTTAAATATGGCCATGCAGGGTTCTTACTTAGGGGGGAAAAATGCTCTTTTTTGCCAGCGTGGTGCTGGTCCTTCTCCCTACAGCTCCTGTGAGTTTTACTACCCAACTCCAGCAGGTCAGGGCTCACCTTCCAGAAGTGCATTTTCAGCTGGAGTGTTCTCATGTGGGCACGGCTGAGGTGGCCTCAGGACCCGGCAGGGCTGCAGTGGCCACCACCAAGCCCATGCAGGGCTGCAAGGAGCATCCCACCTCTTTGGTAGCCTTCAGAGCCACAATTTTAAGCCTGGTAATATTAGATCCATCTCACACAAGCGATGTTAAGAGACCTCTTAAGCCTGTCATCAACACAGGCCTTATTTACCACACACTCAGAAGGGCAGTGTAGCCTAACCATGACCTAGGCTTGTTTTAAGAAAGGGTTGGAGGTGTAAAAAACAGAAGG
This sequence comes from Calidris pugnax, assembly GCF_001431845.1. Lineage (NCBI taxonomy): Eukaryota > Metazoa > Chordata > Aves > Charadriiformes > Scolopacidae > Calidris > Calidris pugnax. Next base: position 40,283,031 of record NW_015090922.1, read on the forward strand.
AAGGAGACCACAATTAGATTAGGCTGCTTATAACTATGTTGAAAACTATCTAAGACTTTGAAAAAGTGACTGAGCGCTGCCTTTTTTTTTCCCCCTAAAAATCCTTATTTCTCATCAATACTGTTAAGTTATCCTTAACATAAACTCAAATAAGACAAAACTGAACGTTTTCTCTGTATCTACACCAATAAATAGACTTATGTCTCAAGAAACCAAAACATCTGGCATCTTCCACATTTCCCATGATCACTATGATCACCTGAATTTTTTCCTGCTTCACTTTTCTCTCTACCTGAGCTCCAAACTCTGAGCTTTCTTCATGGGGCCTACATTTGCCTTACTCCACTTGAGCATTTTCAATGCTCTTCTTTAAATCAGCTGAAGAAGTAGTTTCTAAATGAGTAACGTGAGCCAGGGATTTGAATGTACCATCTTCTTGGTGTGTCCCAAGAGGAAAACAAAGAGCTAAGGCCTCTGGTTTATCTCTTCCACGTGAACAAGCACAGAACTGCCCTGAGTCTGACCAGATATTGTCATAACAAAGCAAACTCATGAGTTGCTAAAATTAAGAGAGAAATGTACAAGAAGGTGAACATTTGTTTTTTTTTTTTCATTTATACAAGATTAAATATTTAAACAGGTTAAAACAACTACAGTTGTCTATGCAAGACAACCTACCAACCTATCTCTTTCTCACAGAGAAAAGAGATGCCACATCTGCTGACAAATCTGGATGGTCTCTTCAATGAAAAGGCAAATTACAAAACCTCCTGTAATTGGGCCATTGGACTAAAATGCTACTTTCAGTCAATTGGATAAATTTCTTCAGGCTCCAGTCAGACTTCTTCACATGGACAGTAAACCAAAGCTTTGAAGCAGCCATATGCTTCTTCTCCCCTTTGACACAACAAATAACCATCTCACTCAATTGTTTCTGATCATCTCTGTAAGACTTTAGTCCCAGATGTGTATTTATCTTAATGAGACCACCTACCTCAAAAGCAAGCTTTTTTTTTTTTGCTAAAAGAAGACACCCCAGGTACTCCCCATAGCCTGGCTGTGTTGCTCCAGAGGGCTATCTGTAGAGGAAGTGAAACTTCTCTTCCAAGCCCCATCCCCTCCCAGCCAAATTGCTAGAGAATTTACACATATTTTGTTGACAGATCACAACAAAAGTCAACACACATTTTCTTTTTGCCACGTCCATAGGACTTCAGTCTGTATTTGTTGAATGTGTTTTCAAAATAAGTTGGAGAGGTGCTTAAGTTGGAGATGTACTGAACATTATTTTAGCAGCAGATACTATTGACATAGCATCTTTGTAGTTCTGCAGATCCCCTAACAAATGTTAGGAGAAGCACTCACTGTGTTCCACCAAACAGAGGAAATCAGCAGCCAAGGATGGCAAAAACTCAGTCTCCAAGTTCTTGGGCTAAAACATCCCGAATGAACTTCAATGTACGTTGGTACAGGAAAGCATCCTTCTTCTTTGGCTTGCAAATATTTAGATGATTAACATCCACTGGAATAAGGTCTCCAATTCCTAGCTCTAAGAGAGGGGGGGAAAAAAAAAGAAAAAGAAAAAATTACCAAAGTTCAAAAGATCACCCAGATCAAAAAGCACATCTTGCATTAGCAACTTCTCTCTCAAAACCAATTTCTCCTGTCTTCAGTTTATCTGGTTTGTCCTCATTATTTTTTAATGCGCTAAAGCACCAACACACAATCACAGAATCACAGAATGATACGGGGTTTGCTAAAGCACCAACACAGAATCACAGAATCATGGAATGATATGGGGAGTTCTTGGGCTAAAACATCCCGAATGAACTTCAATGTACGTTGGTACAGGAAAGCATCCTTCTTCTTTGGCTTGCAAATATTTAGATGATTAACATCCACTGGAATAAGGTCTCCAATTCCTAGCTCTAAGAGAGGGGGGGAAAAAAAAAGAAAAAGAAAAAATTACCAAAGTTCAAAAGATCACCCAGATCAAAAAGCACATCTTGCATTAGCAACTTCTCTCTCAAAACCAATTTCTCCTGTCTTCAGTTTATCTGGTTTGTCCTCATTATTTTTTAATGTGCTAAAGCACCAACACAGAATCACAGAATCATGGAATGATATGGGGTTGGAAGGCACCTCTGGAGATCATCTAGTCCAACCCCCCTGCCAAAGCAGGTCCACCTAGGGCAGGTTGCACAGGAACGTGTCCAGGTGGGTTTTGAATGTCTCCAGAGAAGGAAACTCCACCACCTCTCTGGGCAGCCTGTTCCAGGGCTCTGCCACCCTCAAAGTAAAGAAGTTCCTCCTCATATTTAGATGGAACTTCTTATGTTCAAGTTTGTGCCCATTTCCTCCTCTTCTGTCTCTGGGCACCACTAAAAAAAGATCCCACCTCTTGACACCCACCCTTTATAGGTGTTGATCAGACCCCCCCCATCAGTTTTCTGTTCTCCAGATTGAAAAGACCCAAGTCCCTCAGCCTTTCCTCGCAAGAGACATGTTCTAGGCCCCTAATCATCCTTTCTGGGCACCACTAAAAAAAATCCCATCCTCTTGACACCCACCCTTTATAGGTGTTGATCAGACGCCCCCATCAGTTTTCTATTCTCCAGATTATAAAGACCCAAGTCCCTCAGCCTTTCCTCGCAAGAGACATGTTCTAGGCCCCTAATCATCCTTGTGGCCCTAACACACACACTGTTACAGTCAGAGCTATACATTGCTACAAACCCCACACTGCTAAACCATTAGATCAGAGTTCTACTACTTTGATTGGGAATGCACAAATGTGCATTTCTCCATGGAGACTACTGTGAAGAATCAAACCTTCATTTCCCAGCACCTGACTGGCAGCTAAGTTCTGACTGAAGTTTAAGCACTGATGTTAGCAGAGACAGGGTTTAATCCGGGGTATCCAGATTCTGATCACCACTAACTGCCCACATTCCTTATAAAATACTTTGATGTGGAGATTAAAACCGGGACTAGAATGAACTTGAAATACGCCACAGATCAACACAGACATTTCTGGAGACATGAAAAATTTACATTGCTCATTTGCAGAATGGAAGTATTCCATTTCCATTCCTCCCCTGTGAAGACAGACTGAGAGAGTTGGGGTTGTTCAGCTTGGAGAAGAGAAGGCTCCAAGTAGACCTTCCAGTACCTGAAGGGAGCCTACAGGAGAGCTGGAGAGGGACTCTTTGTCAGGAAGTGCAGTGACAGGACAAGGGGTAACGGTTTTAAATTGGAAGAGGGGAGATTTAGATTAGATACCAGAAAGAAATTCTTTCCTGTGAGGGTGGTGAGACATTGGAACAGGTTGCCCAGAGAAGCTGTGGCTGCCCCATCCCTGGAGGGGTTCAAGGCCAGGCTGGATGGGGCTTGGAGCAACCTGGTCTGGTGGGAGGGGTCACTACCCATGGCAGGGGGGGTGGAACTGGATGATCCCTAAGGTCCCTTCCGATTCTAACCATTCTATGATTCTATGATTTTTAGCTACTGATTTTGGGGCACACCACGGTATTTATTCTTTCCTGAGATCTATCACCACTAGCAAACTTTCCAGTTAGGGTGCTGTGGCTGCCACATTCCAGTTTCTTGTCTCCTCACTCAAGTTTCTGCTTGAAGAAAAGGAAGGTTTGTTTTTGGGTGCCCAAGTGTGCACGTAAGAATCAGCGAGTGCACTGCACGAGTGACACGTCACGGACCCATCCTGTACCCTCTTGTGAGATCTCATGTGCTCCATAGTGCGTCACCTCTAGAAGAGCAGAAATATGCTACAAAATGATAAGAATCAGTGAGTATACTGCACAAGTGACATGTCACTGAACCATCCTGTACCCCCTAAGGGCTTGTGAGAGCTCACGTGCTCCATTGTGCATCATCTCTAGAAGAGCAGAAATATGCTACAAAATGATAAGCGCACGCTGCTTATTTGTGCGCTCTGTTATCCAGCCCTCTTTCTCATTTTATTTTGTTAAATCAAAGAAAAAAGAGAACACCCAGTTTTTCAGGCCTCCCCAATAAAATTGCAGCAGCATCATTTTTGCAAACAATTGCTTCTTGAGAAGACATACTGAAAAAATACTCATAAATACTGACTGAAGAAAACAGGGATGTATCGTCCCCCTTTTTCAGAGGAACTAACCCTGCATTTAACCTTGTGGATCTAGCTGGTGGAAAGCCTGACCTAAAACCCAACAAAGCAACAGTTTCTGTTCCAGGCCTTACATGTAACTTGGGCAGAGCAGAAGAGGGTTTGGCTCAGGGGAGACCTGAAAACATCAGACTTAAACCAATTCTCTAAGTTGAACACCCATAAACAAAGCAAGAAAAAGAAGAGTCTGGTTTTCCTTTCTCCTACAAAAGGCAAAAAGATGGAGGGAACTCTTCAGGAGGCAAACTCTGTTACTTGAGTGCCTGAGATATGGAAGATAAAGGATTCTTAACACTGAAAACCAGCTTGTGACCTTTTCTTTCCATTAGCAGTTTACTAATTTTCTTTCTTATTTTTTAAAGGAGGAAATAGCTGGAATTTGTGGGAGCTATTCAGCCTACCTATACAAAGATAAACAACAGTTACTCAGAATTACAAAGGAAAGGACTACAACAACGTAACTTAGACCAGGGTCTACCCTGCTTTTTTTCAATAAGCAAGTGTTACTTGCATTTAGAAAAATCAAACTAAACAATTGCTGTTCTAAGATAAAAATGTAGCAGCCTCTGATCTCAGCAGGGAGACCCTAGTTTAAACTCAGCCAAAAGTTTAAACAAAAAACCACACAACATAACAGATGTATTTTTCTAGGTCTTTCCGCTATAGTATTTCTAAAACTCCCTCATTATCGATGCGTACATGAATATATACAAAATTAAATAAATTAAATGGCTGTTTGACATACCTGCTGATTCCAGAGGCACGACGTGCAGTTTGATCATGCTGCCTATGTGTGTTGGTAAGGTTTCTGCGAAACTCAGCACTGAAAATTTCTTATCTTTTGCAAAAGACAGGAAGTCATCATTCAGCTCTTTAAGGGCAGGAGAATCTGAGAAAGAGCAACAGAACTTTCGCAGTGTTATCTTGAAGATAAGATTATAGCATTTGTCTGGCAAGATGGCATCCCTAAAGAGATGTTTTGGAAAAATTAATACTCCAGTAAAAGGAGTAGTGTTTTGTTTGTAATCCCTTTTTCCAGCAATCACGTGCAACAATTGTTTATTTCTGCATAGCATGGCATTTGTTCAGAAGACAAGAGTCTATAAATTCAGCACACGTTGAGTCACTACACTGCTAAATGACCCAAACTACTCTTCTATGAACTTGTTCTGACTCCCTTTTTCCCCCTGACCTCTACAATCAAATGAAACAGTTACTCGCAATTACTTGCAGGAATTCAACACACAACCCAAAACATAAAAAGGGGTTTTGTTGTTTTCATCCAGCTTTTTCTGACAGCACCATAAAAAAACCCATCATGAACAGATCAGCACAGATCCCCGTTGTTAAATGGTAGCAAAGTGAGCCTACCCTTGCTGAGTTCTTTGACCTCCACAGAGGGAAAGAGAAGATATCTGGCATTTATAGAATATTCAGCCAGCTGGGAACCATGGTGAGGCACGCTATAAAATATGATTCCTCTGGTGTTGTTTACAATTTTATCCATTTCTGGATTCTTGGAAGCTTCCACCAGCATCTTTTTGACTAGAAGACCTGGCAACAGAAATGGAATTAATGCAGGGATTTAAAGCACTGTGAAAATAATGATCATGCTATATTATCCATGAAACAACCAACCGTATTCTCGCCTCAGTTGATTAGTCCTTAGTTTTTCAAATATCTAAGATTAAGTTGAAAAAAAGCCCCAAACCAAACCTGAGGAAGCATTAAAATAAAATGTCAACAAACGATGCAAATCCAATTTTGGTTTACTTTAAGTGTTGCTAATGACATTTACTATATGCCTAATCACGGAGAAAATTTTGCCTCTGGATTCCCATTTACATGAATTTCAACTCATTGATTTTTTTTGCTTTTAAATCAACACAGTGAAAACAAACAGCAATAAAAATCCTTACAAATTGTATGCGCTATTGAATGCAATACATTAAGAAAATAGAAATCTATTTTCCATCTTTAGGTCTTTGCAAATTTTTAAGATAAACTATTCTGAACAATTGCATTTCAGATGGAATTTGGTTAACGGCTTATTCTGCAATATAACAGCAAATAAATACTTGCTATCAAAGAGGCACTGTGCTTACCACCCATGCTGTGTGATACCCACACCAGAGGCCTCTCTCCAATCCCAGCAGCTCTCAGCTTGTCGAGAAGCTCATTGCTCCTGTAAGCAATAGACTTCCTGCAAAGGAAAAACAAACACCAGGGCGATGAGGCATGAGAGGTTAAAAGGCAACATTAAAAAAGAATGAATTTTCAGCGCTGCATGTTTATGAAAGTGAATTAGGTACTAAAACATTAATTACACAATTATTGTTACTACATTGGAAAATGCCAAAAACTTTTGGCTTCACAAGCACAACAGGAATTGTGCTAAATTCAGTCTCGCAATCTTGCTAGAAAGTTTTATTTTAATTTCACTCACCACTCGCTTCCTTTAGCTTTAGTTCGACAAATCTCTTTATGGAGTTTTAGTTAGTTTTATTTACACATTGTAAGAAAATTATGTTTTTGTTTCATGAAAGCATCATCAATGCAAAATGAACTTTATCCCCTGAAACAAGAATATACCTAAAGTCTGACATTTGCTAAACAGCACTCGAGATGTGGAGCAACGTACAGGAATTTAATAACTAAGTGCATGATCAATCAATACGTTATCTGTGATTTTTTGAATGTCTGTTATACTTTCCAGACAATAATCTCCAAGTGCTTTGTACTAGAATAGCATAAAAGCACAACAATCTCTACTTTATAAATGAAGAGACTGAGCTCTGGCAAAGCTAAGCTATACATTAGAGGTAGAAAATGAATCTGTGGTGGAACCAAAACAAAACCAATGCCAATTCCCAATCCAAGCTTGAAAGTTCAACATGGTTACTCCGTGCAGTGTAACAAGAATCAAACACAGAAGACTCTTGGATAATGAAAACATCAGGATATTGGGGCAACCACTGTGCAAAGTAATTCACTTCATCTCTATCGGTTCTCAGCATTCTCACTAGAAATTGCTTTTATAACACCTATGAAAAGGATACTCAAATGTGTCTTTTCAGCTGAACAACAGGCTTTAGGATAGCTGCGAGACATAAAAATTCACTTTTGAAACAGTGACTGAGCCTATACATTTAGAGCAATCATAAGGTTGTGATTCTACTGCTACATCTTTGCTCCTGCTAGTTAAAAATAGCTTCAATATCTTTTGTTTTTGATTAACCATACCAAATTATTAAATAATCAAATACTATGCTTGAGTGAGCATAAATAGCAGGTCATGTAATTTTCCATTTTGTAATGAAAAAGACATTACTTTAAAATAAATAAATAAATCAACATTTCTTTTTCAAATTTTCTTCCATTATACTTACTCTAGACGGACACCGGAAAAAGGTTCTCTTAGAAGCATAGAATCATTTAGGTTGGAAAAGATCTTTAAGATCATCGAGTCCAACTGTTAACCTAAGACTGGCAATGACCTGGACAAGGGGTTCAGTTTTGGGCCCCTCACTACAGGAAAGACATGTCCAGAGAAGGGAAATGAAGATGGTGGGGTGTCTGGAGAAAATGTCTTATGAGGAGAGGCTGAGGGAGCTGGGGTTGTTCAGCCTGGAAAAAAGGAGGCTGATGGGAGACCTTATCACTCTTCACAACTACTTGAGAGGAGGGTGTAGAGGGAGGGGGGTTTGTCTCTTCCCCCAAGTACAGGTGATAGGACAAGAAGAAATGGCCTCAAGTTGCATCAGGGGAGGTTTAGACTAGATATTAGGAAAAATTTCTTCAATGAAAGGGTTGTGGAGCATTAGAACAGGCTGCCCAGGGAAGTGGTGGAGTCACCATCCCTGGAGGTATTTAAAATTTTGACAGACGGATGTGGTGCTGAGGGACATGGTTTAGTGGTGGACTTGGCAGTCTTAGGTTAACAGTTGGACTTGATCATCTTAATGGTCTTTTGCAACCTAAATGATTCTATGAAAATTATATGCTTAATTTTATCATGAGTATAAAGTCACAGTACAGTGATTTTTTGCTGTGCTGGGTCATTTTAAATTTACGAAATATTTCCTTTATGATATAAAACTGATGCTATATTTACACCAACTAATAGCATCGTTTATTGTCTCCCCTAAACAGGAAGCAGAACAGACTGTAAGAATTTAGGAAGTTGCCACACGTAGTCATCCATGAGGCTAAAAAGCTCAAGCGTACCATGATTGTACCTAATGTTTTTCCAAACCGGATCTTTAAACGCAACAGGAAAAGTTAAATTCACTGTTTCACACTAGGTGATCCCAAAGATCAGCTTTACAGGTCTCCCTCCTGCCCCTCCTGCAAAGTGCAGGCACTACATTTGTTACCTGTGAGCCTCAACGGGACATTTTGCTTTCCAGTCACTCAAATGGGTGTCGTATTCCACAGATATGATCCTCAGGGCAGGACAGTCTGAAGCCAGCCACGACTACATTAAACAAAAGCAAAACCAGAAGGAACTTATAACTGCAGTACTTAAACTCTTGCAAGTAATTTATCAGCGATGGAGCAAAGATGTTACTGCAGGGACAATATCAAGGAAGATTTTTGCTCTTCAGTTAATCCCCAAATACTACTTACACCGAAACTATTTTTCTTTTATTACATACTGGTGAACTCTAGCCTGTTCTCCAGCCACAAAGGAGGCAGAGGATGGAGATGGATGACTAACTCCCTCTCCTGGGTGAAATACGAATCGCTGAGCTTACCATCAGGACTGATCAGTTTAAGTTTTACAGAGATACTTTGGAGGTTGTAGAAAGGTATCCTCTGGACAGCTCTCATTCATGAGAAAAAAAGCAGCCACACGTGGAAATGTTATTGTCTTTTTACCTTTGGCCAGCACTGGCTGTAGTCCTCTTCCCCTTCTGAAGCCTTTTTATCCGAACGCCGGTCAACGTCTTGCTGTCGCCAGGTTTTAAATGCTGCTCCCAAAAGACCATGAACAAAAAGGATGTCTGCTCTGATGGGCTGACTGATACAGAAAAAGGAATGTTTAAGTGATGCATGGTACATATTCTGTTAGCAAATTAAATTTACACAGAACTTTTACCCTAAGGAATGCCAAGAAGGTATTTTTAACATTCTATGTGATTTCTTATCTTACAGACAGCACTTAATGACTTTTCAAAGAGGATACTCAGATCAAGCCAAAAAGCAGGGATCCACCCAAAAGAAGGAGATATAAAAGGAGGTATGGAAAGTACTCACCTCACAAATTATATTTTTCTATAATAAAACCCACCATTCTCTCCAGCTACTGTTAATGCAGCTTGATAGTTCCAGCTTTATCATCAAATTAGATCTTCACTGTAACCTGACTAACACCAGTCACCCAGGGAATAGCTGCTACTAAGTGGCATATCATGTTGGAGACTGCTTCAGTCCCAGATACACAATCACTATTAAAAGAAGCTGAAGCTGTAAATTTACTGTGTCTTAGGCCAACATGTGCTGCTGCCAACACAATAATTAGAAGGCACTATATCCCAAGACAGCCAGTGCAAAGGTTAAAGGGTTGCTTGTGTTTGGATTTCTCCGTGCAGTGCAATAATACTCCTTTCATGGCTATAAACCGCTCCCAGCACTTCTGTTGTTCTCCTGTTTGAGAATCTAAATTCAGGCCTCTCAACCCACCAAGGAACAGGAGGAGCAGGTGACATGAGTACAGCAGCACTCTCATGTCAACTCTTCCCAAGTTTTGGACCTGAGCAGCATAACAAGTAACTCAAAGTACAGCACGTACGATATCTCCTTCTGCTTTACCTGCTACGATACTGCGGATGTAAGACATAAACACCATCTGGATACTTTTCTTTCACCGTGTCCCTGTCTAGATTAGCCAAAGCTCTGGCTGCATGAGAAGACTGAATGACATGTGGGGATTTCATGACTTCAGCAAGTACAGAAACCCAACCTGCATTGAAAAAATAAAGCGGCAGGTCAACTAATTAGAAACATCATCCAAACAACAGAATTCAGAAACATAATTCTTCGAAGTATATTTGTGAAAATAGATGTTAACACTTAAGAACAGTAACCCCAAAACAAATTATTTTGATTCACTCTCTTTACTGCAGAAAAACCAATGGGAAATAAGTAGAACTTCCAAAATGCAAAAATCCAGAGCAGTGAGGAGGCAATGTATTCCTAGGCTTCAGCTTATGATCTGAAGGAGAACCCCTTCTCAGAAGAAAAAGAAAGTGTATCAGCAGGTCAGAGCAGTTGTCAGAGAGAGAACAGATCTCGAGCCTTTTTTTGCAGGTAAGATGCAAGGAAGACAGAGAAAAGAAACATCTGAGAGAAAATGAAGCTTAAAGCATAAGACATGGACAACAACCCACAGGGATAACAGCAAGTGGAAAAATCGATGCTTGCTGTGAGAGTACAACCATTCCCAATTCCAAAATCCAGTGTGTGAAAAACTGTTTAAGGAATTAAAATGCCCTTGCTATTCTAAAAATAGTGTACTACTTATAGCTAAGAAACATACAAAAATTAATGAAGGAAACCTTTGAATCCATTCCTCAATAAAATTTTAAGTGACAGCTAACTCAAGAGAAAAAACAGACACTTTATAATATTTTACTTAAGATGTAAAATCCAGTTTCTTAGACATGATGGGGATGTTCATAGACTACTGAGAAATGCAAAGGACTATCTTTTATACACACAGAAACACATATATTTCTTTAAAATCCTGACAAATCTTGCTGCTAGCAAAAGTGGTGTATAAATCACAATTACATTAAAGTTAAGTTTATAACTTTGAAGAGCAATTTTCAAATGGAGGCTGATTGCAAAACGCAGAAACAATTTACTTCATGAGCACTGTTTCAAAATCACATACAATACGTGGCTACCAGTATAGCCAGTAAGATAGATTGTTCACTGTGGATGGAGGAGAAGAATGACTTAACATGTGAGTTTTGCTTAAATGCAAGTAGCATTGAAAAAATAAAGCGGCAGGTCAACTAATTAGAAACATCATCCAAACAACAGAATTCAGAAACATAATTCTTCGAAGTATATTTGTGAAAATAGATGTTAACACTTAAGACATTGAAAAAATAAACGGCAGGTTAACTACTTAGAAACATCATCCAAAGGAAAGAATTCAGAAACATGTTACTTCAAAGTATATTTGTGAAAATAGATGTTAACACTTAAGAATGGTAACCCCAAAACAAATTATTTTGATTCACCCTCTTTACTGCAGAAAAACCAATGGGAAATAAGTAGAACTTCTAAAATGCAAAAATCCAGAGCAGTGAGGAGGCAATGTATTCCTAGGCTTCAGCTTATGATCTGAAGGAGAACCCCTTCTCAGAAGAAAAAGAAAGTGTATCAGCAGGTCAGAGCACTACATTTCAGCTTATGAACCCCTTCTCAGGAGAAAAAGAAAGTGTATCAGCAGGTCAGAGCAGTTGTCAGAGAGAGAACAGATCTCGAGCCTTTTTTTGCAGGTAAGATGCAAGGAAGACAGAGAAAAGAAACATCTGAGAGAAAACGAAGCTTAAAGCATAAGACATGGAAAACAACCCACAGGGATAACAGCAAGTGGAAAAATCGATGCTTGCTGTGAGAGTACAACCATTCCCAATTCCAAAATCCAGTGTGTGAAAAACTGTTTAAGGAATTAAAATGCCCTTGCTATTCTAAAAATAGTGTACTACTTATAGCTAAGAAACATACAAAAATTAATGAAGGAAACCTTTGAATCCATTCCTCAATAAAATTTTAAGTGACAGCTAACTCAAGAGAAAAAACAGACACTTTATAATATTTTACTTAAGATGTAAAATCCAGTTTCTTAGACATGATGGGGATGTTCATAGACTACTGAGAAATGCAAAGGACTATCTTTTATACACACAGAAACACATATATTTCTTTAAAATCCTGACAAATCTTGCTGCTAGCAAAAGTGGTGTATAAATCACAATTACATTAAAGTTAAGTTTATAACTTTGAAGAGCAATTTTCAAATGGAGGCTGATTGCAAAACGCAGAAACAATTTACTTCATGAGCACTGTTTCAAAATCACATACAATACGTGGCTACCAGTATAGCCAGTAAGATAGATTGTTCACTGTGGATGGAGGAGAAGAATGACTTAACATGTGAGTTTTGCTTAAATGCAAGTACCTTTGAGAACTGTAATTTTTTTAAAGATTACATATTTAAATTACATTTCTAAACAGAATATTGACCACTGTGCAAGCTCTCCTTAAGAACACCACTACCTAAAAATCTATTTCAGGTCTCCAAGTACAATGAAAGACTGCCAAGCCAGCCTCACTACAACCAGCAAGGTCTCTGGTTTTCCATTTCTCTTAAAATGAGCCAAGATGAACAATCAAAAATGGCATTCAGAATTCTTCTGTCCCCAGATCCCCATCACAGCTACGCCACTGTACATCACTGCTTTTCTCCCTCTTCCTGTGCCAGCAGTTTTTTGCAAAGGAAAAGAGCCTTACAGTTTCTTTCTTCTTTTGCATCACCCAGCAACAAAAGAGAAGTATTATCAGCTCTTGTCCAGCAGCATCCAACTGCTCATCTCTGCAGTCCTGTTCACTAGCTACAATTCCTTTTTGTTCTGAGAGCTCTGCCCCATGGAGCTGCTGACTCCTCTGCTACAATCTCTTCCTCTATACCTATGGTTTTAGCAGTCATCATAAGAAAGTAAGAATGGTGCTAGAGCTCAGACCTAAGCTCTCTGCAGCCCAGCTGTCTTTCTCCAAAAGAAAGCAGTAATGGAAGTTGCAGAACAATAAAAGAATAGAGCAATAAAAGGGCAAGTATATAGTCCTGATTCTCCACTATACCCTCTCAGCTTTCAGCAAGCAATTTCGCTTCTGCATATAGAGCTTTACGGATTTTTTTCTTTCCATTAATTTGTCTAATCACTTTTTGAAGCATTGTAAGTCTTCAACAACCACAATGTTTTGTGGCAAGTTTTACTTTTGTCATGCACTGTACGGAAAAAAAAAAATATTTATTTGTTCTGCCTCTTGAAAATTGATGTACAAGAACCTTTGGTCTTGCATTACAAGAAACAGCAGATTATTATTCCCTCTTTGCCTTCTCTACGCCAGTGATAATTTTATGAATCATAGAATGGTTTGGACTGGAAGGAACCTTAAAGATCAAGTACTTCCAACCTCCCTGCCATGGCCAGGGACACCTCCCACTAGAATCTCTCATCATATTCTCTTTCAGTAGCTTCTTCTGTCTTAGTCCAGTCATTTGTTCTTTATACCACAATCATTCTAAATTTTAACCACCCTCATGGTCTTTCCCTGTGCCTTTGCTACTTCTTTTGCAACAGGGAGATTAAAAATGCACACTGCATTTAAGAGGCAGACACCAGCTCGGACGTATACAACAGCATATTGATATGTTCTATTTTTCTTTTTATTTCTTTCCTAATAAGACATTAGAAATTACTTATTTGGTACAGAACTTTCATTACGATATTTAGGTGTATTAAAAAAGAGGCACCAGAGCAAAGCTTAGCAGAAATTACTAAGGCTAACGTGAAACAAGGGAGGGTGGGAAGGAATGTTTCACTTTGTTCCAAAAGGTAAGGACTGCAACCTGGTCTGTTCCCTCATGAGACTAAAACACAAGATTAAAAATGCACCCTGCATTTAAGAGGCAGACACCAGCTTGGACGTATACAACAGCATATTGATACGTTCTATTTTTCTTTTTATTTCTTTCCTAATAAAAGATTAGAAATTATTATTTGGTACAGAACTTCCATTACAATATTTAGGGGTATTAAAAAAGGGGCACCAGAACAAAGCTTAGCAGAAATTACTAAGGCTAACATGAAACAAGGGAGGGTGGGAAGCCCCACAACACTCCCACAGTCCTTTTCATCTTACAAAAGCACCAAGTCCTCTGAAAATTTTAGAATAGAAATGTGACATTCAGACTGCTTGCACTGGCTTTCCTTTTACCTGCACGTACTATGGATGAATGAAGCCGTTCATCCAAAGCCATGTTTCCAATAATGCGAATTATGTTCCTTTGTATTTTTGCAGAATCTTTACGTTGCTGGTATATCCTCTGTAGCAGCTGAAGGCCTCCTTTTGCTTCAATTTTATCACAGTGAGAAGAAACCTAGCATTATACAGTAAATACAATGACAGTAAGTAGACACTCTGCAAAAGGTTCCTTGAGATGCTGTTAATTCACAAATTAGGGAACTTTAAGAAGCCAATATGATGCAGAGCCCTTATTACACAGAAATTCTTATTAATCTAGAATTTATTACACCATAGTTGAAGAGGAAGCAACTATTTTAACACGCTAAATGCATGATTTTTAATGGATTGACAACCTGAGAGATGCTGAGTACCACCACTCTAGTCTCCTCCGCATCTGAGGGAGATCAGATTTCTCTCCACTTGGCATCATCAAATTTCAACTAAAGTTCAAGAGTCTGAACAGAACAATTGTCTGCTTTTCTTAAAGTGCTACCTCAGCCAGAGCTACTTATCTTCCTGTTCACCACCGAAAATGCAATCATTATAATCCCTTCTCTCTGAAATGTAAAGGTATTCCTACATTCCAAATAGTACTGCTATTGTTATTGATCCTAAGGGCAACAATGAATTCTAGTCCAAGCAGATGCCTATGTGCTAATTAGTTGTAGTGTCAACTACTGATATTGGCCAAATGCTTATAATTTGAACATGTTGTCTACAGTGCTTTAAAATGTGTGGTACTTATGGAACTGCTGATGTCCTGAAGTCTGTGGCTTTCAACAGACACACATTTGGAACAAGTATAGTCACAACTTGTTCCACCTGAAAATCTGGAATAAAACAAATTCTAGACTAAGTCAGAATTTCTAAGTATATGGAAGATGCGAGGGACCTTTGTGAACAGCCAAGATTTGTATTCCATACTGGCTTCTAATGGGAGTGAATTCAAGAGGCTACTTTGCTTTCTGGAAACCTGACACTAGCCTTAGATTAAGAGCCGTAAGAAGAGATCAGTCGTAAGCTTTCTGAACTGATGTACACCAGCTCACACAAATCCACCCATACTTTGCATCAAGAATTTCATATCATCACTATCTTGCTTACTGAGAAGCTGCAGAGTGGAAACATGAAGCGTTCCTTCATCATATCTATCTCCAATGACTTTGAGCATCAGTGGGAGGTAGCGCTACACAAAGACTCGTTAAAGCCTTTGGACTTCAAGCATTTTCTCCTGCTTTTCTGTGTCAGAGCTGCCCTTTGACTTCTTGAAAGATACCACAGGGGAATTATAAGGGTTCATTTGAAACAGTAACAGAACTTACATACACTTCCCATGAGAAAAAATGAGTTTGTTATGTTGCCTTCCAACTCCCATCAGTCTCAGTTTTCTGAATATCCTTATAAAAGGGGTGAGGGGTAGGAGACATGGAAATGGCAACTCCTTCCCAATATATGAGAGAGCATTATGTTCATAAATGTAGCTTTTCAGTTATAAAGGACAAATTACCTTCGAATGCTGTACTAAAGCTTGCAAGCAAAAGAGTTCCACTGTCTCTGAAGGGATTTTACTCAATGTCTCGCAATATGGAAGTCCATTTCCTCCAAAACACCATAAGCCTCCCTGAAATGAGAATCAGTAAAAATTATACCACATTCCAAACAGCTACATAAAATAAGCATTTCTAAACTAAAACATTAAGTGCATAATGATCTATAGAAATTGCTCAAAAGAGCACACAGCATGCAGGCACTTTTCAAAATGTACAAATCACACAACAGTACACTATAAAACTATCTAATATTTTTAACTGAAAATATTAACTAGATTTTCAGTCAGTAGTCTCCATAGTCTATTAACTTCAAAACATACAATAAAGTGACAAAATGTAGAATTTTCACTTTGTTAATGAACGTTTTCTTTTAAGATAGTTTGCTTAAGCATAAAAAAAGCAAGAATCAGGTTGCTTCTAGACTTCCATAGTTGCAAAAACGAGGAGGAAAAAAGGTTTTCAGCATGTAGCACAGTCTCTGAAGACCGGTCTCTCTCAATCATGCAGTAGGAACCTCAATAAAAAACAGTTTTCTAGAACTGTGTGATTTTCAAAACGCTTCCAAGTGTGGTGTCTTACCAAAGCTCCCTTTGTAGCAAGAGCTCTGGCTGCGAAAAAAATAAAGGAGTGATAATGTAAAAATATTACACATAACTGTGTCATAGGAAATAAAGGGTTACTGAGCTCTGAAATATCTAAAGAAAGCCTGACAGGCATCATTATTAAAATATGACAGTCATTTTTATTATTGCATCTTACAAAAAATAATCATCACCAATTTTAAAAGTCACAACTTTTTAATAAAAAAAATAAAATGCACAAGAGATAGCGGATGACACTGGCATTACAATTATTATTTTTAAGCAATAGTGGCACTTTAAATGACGTTCCTAAAGCCACTTGGGATGTTGTTGGGCAGACAGAGTTAAGAATTCCTAGTTTCCAAGTCCAAACAGACCACTAGAATAGTCCAATTCTGGTTTTGGCAACAGTGACCCATTACAGGAATTTTGAAACATCAAATACTACAGCAGTGAGCACTACAGAGAAAAGGAGATAACAAAAAGCAACTCGATTCCCAAGTACTGGCCATCTTGTGCACTGAAATCCCGAGATAACAGTATTCTCCTACAAACATGAGACAGTTATGTTAAATTAGTAAACAAAGCTTCAGCTTTGGTACATCCCAGCTTTCAAATGTTTTCAAACACAGCTTTTTGATGTAAAGTGCTTGGGGAAATTAATTATCATTTTAAAGAGGCAATGTGAAACAAGATAAACCCCATGGCATGGAATTGCACTGGAAGAGTAAAGGTCCTCAACTGGCTGGTTACCAGAATGAGAGTGAAAAATCAGAGTGTCACCTAGTTTATGTGGACTAATGATGGAGGAGGACACACATATAGACACATACACACCCTTTATATGGGGTTTCAAGGATATTTACTGCTCGAACAACAGGGAAGACTTATTACTACCAAATAATAACTTGGATGGAAAATGGTTTACAAATAAGTAACCTGAAGAGGACTTACAGGAATGATGGGGAGGGACTCTTTAACAGGGAGTGGAGCCATAGGACAAGGGGTAATGGTTTTAAACTGAAGGAGAGGAGATTTAGATTAGATCTCAGGAAGAAATTCTTTACTGTGTGGGTGATGAGGCACTGGAACACCCTGGGGGTGTTCAAGACCAGGCTGGATGGGGCTTTGAGCAACTTGGTCTAGTGGGAGGTGTCCCTGCCCATGGCAGGGGGTTTGGAACTATAGGATCTTTAAGGTCCCTTCCAACCCAAACCATTCTATGACTCTATGAAATAATGCTTCCACACACAAATCTTCCACTTTTAGTTTGTCATCACTCCCTTGCTACTACTACCTATCAGCTCCTAACCAATTTTTATTAGCCATGGCCTTAAACTCAATCCTGCAGAGCCTTATAAAAATCACTGCCAGAACTTGTGACCATATTAGCAGTCCCAACAGAAAAAACAAGGAACTAATGAGCATGAACTGGTCTCCCACACCACAGCAGTGGTTTCAGTCCTCTGGTGGGGAACCAGAGAGAGGCCTGCACCGCAGACACACTCCACATCTGGGGATTAGGAAAGAACACTTGAAATGTAAATAACCCCCCTACATTTTAGACCAAATTTCAGAGCTTATTTACACTTCTTGCAGCTACTAGCTTTTTTTCATGTTGGCAGCAGACTTGGAACAGGTAACTGAGACTTTGTCACATTTCTGGGATGAATTAGGCTACATCAGCATACGTTACCGTGCCAGTGGTGGTTGTTTGCCAGGTCTTGTACAGCCTGAAGTCGGACCTCTTTGTCTTCTGACTGACTTCTCTTTAAGAGAAGCCATAAGGCACATTCATGATCTTCTCCATCAAATGTACCAAATTGTTCTTTTACCAGGAAAGAAATAAAACCCATTTGTTATTAATGAGCATTTTAGCAGCCACATTTCTATTTGTTGAGCAAAAAACTCCATTTGTCTTAATATCTGCGTATTAGCCATGAACAGTAATTTAGTACTGTTTTAATACTAAATTAGTACAAGAAACAGTAACAGAATGACATCGGTAAAATGCTGATCTTTAAATCAATAGGATGGGTTTGATTCATTTTAGTGGCACCAAGTTGATATTTCATACACATGTTGCACACACAACGCCCTGGCTGGCAATTACCAACCAGAATTGCCAGCTTCCAGCAAGAGCTGTACACACAACACCCTGGCTGGCAATTACTAACCAGAATTGCCAGCTTCCAGCAAGAGCTGGAAATGATTAGCAACTCTTGAGGCTTCGACCTTGAACAATTAATTTCATAGCATGACCGTGGAGGTACATATTGTTATAATCATTTAACAGATAGTTAAATGAGAACAGATAGTATGCCTGAGGAGCACAGTTTCTTATATGAATTGAAATTCTTATTTTAAATTAGTCTAAAAAGCAGTGACATGATGTTACAAAAGGATCGCTGCTTCAGTTAATAATGGCAATTATAACATATTTTTCTAAGATGAATTTTTGAGAGTATTTCATCCCCCAAACACCTTTTGTACACCGGTATCAAAAATTAATCTGATATCTTAGGCTTCAAACCTCTCCTGAAACAGGAAAAAAAATCTCAAAATCTCTTCTTAACCATCACT
Organism: Calidris pugnax; assembly: GCF_001431845.1. Classification (NCBI taxonomy): domain Eukaryota; kingdom Metazoa; phylum Chordata; class Aves; order Charadriiformes; family Scolopacidae; genus Calidris; species Calidris pugnax. The sequence goes on from NW_015090922.1 coordinate 40,301,957, forward strand.
TTCATTTACTTTAAGAAAAGGAATGGTTTCAATACATAGAAAATATCCTAATATTCTATAGTAATATAGAAAATTTATAAGTCATATTACCACCATTTCAAACACAAAATAACATAGTACGTTTGTAAGAAAAAAATACTTTAGTTTCTAAAAGTTTTACTATTCAAAAATAATAATAATGACAGATAAAGCCATGCTTTCAATACATACCATTAAAAGGTCTCCGGAGAAATTTAGCTTCTGTTTCTAGAATTTTCCTCACTGCTTTATGGATTTCTTTTCTGGCTTGGTATGTGATCCCTACAAGAGTATTTGTGGATTACTGGAAGTTTGAAAGACAGTCCTCTCACATTATTTTTGTATACATGAAAATAATAATATACATGTATATACATACAGACCCACATATATAGAATTATCTCATATATAGAGAACTGTATGTATGGAACTATCTTAAAAAGGCAGCAACCAGCTTAAAACAAATTTGGTGACATTGTGAAGAATATTATTTTTGTAACAGATCTCAGGAAATATAACTTTCTCTACATAAGGGTGACTTCCAGAAACATTCTATTCTCTTAAAATTCTATTTTCAGAATCCAAAGAAAGATGCATCTTACCTTGATATTCATTTGGGTTTAGAGAAGTTGTACGTACATACACATAGGATTTAAGTTTTTCGTGATTTATAGCTTGAGTATCGATTTGTAATAACTTCTTTAAGGACAGGACTTCATATGTAATGAACACAAAACCTCTTTAAAGAAAAGAAAACTATATGTGAATATAAATTAAAAAAATATGATGGCAAAAATATGTTAACAATCATTTTGGTACAAATCATCCAGATTTTAATAAATATATAATAGCCTGTAAATTATTTCAATTTAGCAAAGTAAAGACTCTAAAATACTCAAAATAAGGAATAAGTATCAGAATATATGCTTCAAAACTATATTCTACCATGTCTAAAGATCCCCTAATTTCGTCACATTTTTTGAAAGATACATGAATTAAAATTTTAACTGTATACATAAGTTACATATATGCTTGTCAGTTACAACTTACCCTAGTATAAGTGATCCAGTTACCTTTGCAATTTTTCCTTGAAAAAAAAATATAAAAAATTCATGTCAAACAAAGTTGTGTGCATCACCTCAATATAAACATAGTTAGTATTTCATTACCAGACAGTAAGAATTCTCAATACAAACAGTTAGTATTTCATTACCAGACAGTAAGAATGTCAGCCATTAACAGTAAGCTTTTTAAAATGTTGCTATTGCTCTCTGGCTTTCAGGAAATCATTACCTAAATTTACACACAGAGAAAACATTACTTGATTAGAATTTTCTGCTCTCCTAAGCAAGATAATAAAACATGTTTTCTGCCAGTGCTATTTACTTTCAATATAGCTACCTATCAGACAGATTCATAGCTCAGCTGCAGGAATCAACAGTAAACTTTCTCTGCCTGTGACACTAGCATTTATTTGGAACTCTAGATTATTTTAAGAAGTTAACTTTTTCTTCCATGGTGTGGATATTTCTTCAATGTATATGAATATACACAGCAATATGTATGTTCTTTGAAAAGTCCTGCAGAGTCCCCGTAAGAAAACATATTTTTAAAAAAAATTAATTATGAATTCCATAATATTAATCTAATTTATAAAGCAAACAGCTGAAAAAACACATGCCACTTGCAAGAATTTCCCTCATAAATCTAACGATTCCTGTGAGATTTGAGCATTTTTGCCTGGGCAAAGTTGAGCTGATTATCTGGATGTAAGAATCTCAAATACAGAGAAACTCTACATTATTATCAGTAGCAGTGAAACCCAATGGAACACATCTCACCTATCATGAATAATCTCTTTTCCTCAGCATGAATTGGGAGATTTGCCCCACAACCACTGCCACCAGGTCCTGTCTTTGCGAGACCATAAGAATTTTGCATGCAGACAAGAGGCAGCTACATGTTGAAGAAATAACTGGCAGAGAAGATTGAAAAGGCAAAAAAATATATGCAATGCTTCCTGTAGAGCAGAAATGGAAATAACCTCTCTTTTAATGCTCAAAACTAAACCAGAATAGTAAGAATTGTCATTCTATACAGAAGACACCAAGGCAGAGACTAAGCAGGAAAGACTGCTAACTAATACCAGTAGACAAGAAAATAAGAAAATCAGAAACAATAGAAACAAACTTTATTCACAGTTTATGGATGTAATTTTTTCATGGCTCTAGAGGTTACAAAAAAAATCAGATACAAAACAGAGTTTAAAAAGATTGCACTCGGGGAGGGAGCCTTCATCTCATGTTCTAATCCCAGATAATCTGCTGGTGTCATTTTATATATCACTATGCAAAGCAAGGTCAAAAGCAGACATCCACTTTAGGCAAATAGAAGCTTTTGATCGCAAAATATTCAGGGATTTAGATCTTTTGTATAATTAAATTATGATTGGCGTTGTACCAACACAGATTCTTCCTTTTTATTAATACCTCAGATCAATACACATAGAACTGTACTTACTGATATCATACCAGGGAAGGTGCGTTTTTGTGGCTGGACCAGAAGTTCCTATTTGTCTATAGCAAAATATACAGTAAGCGGCCACTGACATTCTGTGTAGTGAAAAAAAGAAAAGGAGAAAAAGAAAAAAAAAAAGAAAAAGCAATGATTGATTTGAAAATTAGAGCAGAAAACCTGTAGCAGTTTTTTTTTTCCTGTTTTTTTTACAGCAAAGGTCACACGAAACCATATTTGTGTCACTTCACTCCAAATAAAGTGCTCTAATTAAAGAAGTCTGCAAGGTCCTCAATTTAATAGGCTGCATTTCAATGACAAGAAAAGTTTAAAACAGTTTTTCATACAATTATGTTTTACTGTTGATTTTAGTGATTATATATCTCCAATTAACTTCTCGGCTTGTAATTAATTCTCCTTTCCTACTTAGTGACTCTCCCTTAAATACCAGATACAGTCATATCTCCATCAAGACATTACTCAATAGGACACGGGCTTTAATACAGCTCAGCAACCAACTGCTTTTAAAGTTCATAATTGCTGGTGTTAGCAAGTACATCTTTTATTTTGGCTAACAAAGCTCCAAGAACTACTACATATTTTTGCCTTTAAAGAGTAAATCTGACTAATACTTAATTCTTACGTATGCAAAGGAATGAAAACCTAGCCATAGCCATGAAGAAGGGGAGAACCTTTTCTAACCGTAGCAAATCAACATTACGAAGACACAGAATACAGACAGACTAAATGCACTGTATTCACTGAATGCCGAAATCAAACTAGAAATACTTTTTTTCTAAACAATCGCAAACATACATAAGGTATTTCAGAACCACCAAGTTCTGAGTGTACAAGCAACCCAATGCAAGCATTGAATCTTCTTGAAAGTAAAGCTCTCCATGAAAGTAGTATCAGAGTTCTTCACAAACATGAAATATTTGATTTATTAATATAATTCATTCTTCTGACCTATATAGGATGCAAGGCACTGAATTTTCCCCATTTTACAGGTAGGAAGATGAGTTAAGAAAAGCATGCTGCAACTTCCTAATGCATTCCAGGTATCTATCACCTTGCCTCTTTGAACAAGTGAGATTATTCAGGAGTGACAGTAAAGGAGCCATGCCCTGTAGACCACTGATCAAGGTTGTATCTTAACCTCTGCACAATCAGGTTGAAAGAAAGTATAGTTATATTAGCCAAGCACTGAAAACCAAGGCAATTTAGGCCAGGCAAAAGCACCAACTATTGTTTCTAGTACTCACATATATTTACCATTTTATGTATCAGCAAAACCTACTGCCTTTACATTTGATTTATATAAGAAAAACTCACTAAATTAGGAAAATAAACAAATTGGCGTTGGAAACCCGCAACAATCAAGTTCTGCATGTTACTCTTGCTGAAGACTTAATCTCAAGTCTTAGTGTACACACAATGTGTAGTAATTTTAGTATAAGAATTATGGCCTAATCCAGAAAGAATATTAAACATTTATAACAAACACAAAATACACCAAACCCAAGTTTTTTTCATAGACTGCAGAAGTTAAGATGACATTCATATTTCATGCTAAGTGAAATTTTAGCGTCTGCATTGATACATTTACACTGACTGAAATACTGAGTTAATCTGTTTAAGCGGATTTAAAACCACACCTTGCCCTCTCACATATTTATCAAATAATTATTATGTTGGAAATACAGGCATCCTTATTAAATGTCAAATTAAGTCTCTATTAGCAGAACATCGATTAACTTAAAATGGTAAAATGTCACGTGTGTAAATCTTGATCAATAAATCTGATCTTGAAATATGGGAGCCCCTGATTTTCTCCTTGAATTTAAGGTAATCTCCACAGACCAAAAATAGAGCTTATATCACTTTTAATGTCAGTGGCTAATTTCTCTAAACAAGGGGACTTTTTTGTTTCCTTCCATAATTTCCTTCCTTCCCTCTTTTGCTGTTTCCCCCAAAGTTTTGATTTTTCCCTTCTCTCTTGCTTGTGTTTGGGAGATTTTGAAAAAACGTCAGCATTACCCCCAGCACTGCCACAATCACGGCAGACAACTTTTTGGCTTCTGCCATTTCAGTATGGTGTTTATCCATTCCCTTCAACAGAGTACACAACACTGTGAAACACTTCTAAGACATTAATAATCAGTCCCCTGGAGACACCTCCCCTGCCTCCAAACTCTCTGTCCAATGCTTACTATCTTCATTCACAGAATCCCAGTACTCACCTTCTTGTACCTAACTGCAGACTGTAACTGCAATGCACATGTAGTTCAGTGACAGCAGGTACCACAGTTCCCTGAATTCAAAACACGCACCTGCAAACACAGGAGGGCCAAAGTGAGGACCATTTATTTGATGCCAGGAACCTCTGTTCAGGTCCGAGAGCAAATATGCCTAAGGATATATAAATATAACCCAAAAGGCCCCATTCTTCACCCCATTTCACAGCTGTTTCAGGAAGCCCTGCAGCCTGCAATGAGCCTGTGCCAAAGTAACAAGTGACAGGACAAGAGGAAATGGCCTCAAGTTGTGCCAGGGGAGGTTATTAGGAACAATTTCTTCACCAAAAGGGTTACCAAGCACTGGAGCAGGCTGCCCAGGGAAGTGGTGGAATCTCCACCCCTGGAGGTATTTAAAAGATGGGCAGATGTGGAGTTTAGGGATATGGTTTAGTGATGCCTTTGTCAAGTCTTAGGTTGATGGTTGGACTCAATGATCTTAAAGGTCCTTTCCAACCTATTTGACTCTATGATCCTATGCCAAGGCTGTGCAGCCCCAGCGTTTCTGTTGCCACCCCGGCATGGGGCAGGAACACTGCTGCCTCGCACCCGTGTGACTGGGCTCTTTAAAAAAAAAAATAAATTACTATTTTAGGCAATGCAACAACTAAACGGCAAAGGAGCAAAGCGGGGATAACTCCGTGTCTCTTTCCAAAGGGAAAAAACACCTCATTTGTTATCTTTTAAGCCTTCGCAGGGGGCAGGTGGAGCCCCCAAGGCACCGCTGTTATTTCTGGAGGTTTTTAACCAGCTCTGGGCCTCCCCACACCCGGGAGGGGCAGCGCCGCTCGGCGGGAAGGGACCGAGGCCGGGTGGGCCGGGGGGTGGCGGCGCTCCCCGCCCGCCTTCGGCCTCCCGGAGCCGTGAGGGCCGAGCTTGTTAAAAACGATAATATACATTAAACCGGGAAAACACCCCGCAAAGAACCCTGAGGTAAACAAGCGCCCCGCTCCGGCAGGCGGTGACGGCGGGGCTGAGAGCCCCCGAGTCCCGCCCCACAGCCCGACCTCCACCGGGCCCGCCCCTCCCCCGCCGGCCGCCATTACCGACCCCTCACCCTCCCCTCAGGCAAACCCCACCGCTACCTTCCGCCTCTCCGCCGGCACCGGCGCCCGACGCGTTCCCTGTGACGCCAGCACGCTCCATAGGCGGCGCAGCCAATCCGGAGGCCGCGTCGAGTGCGGAGGCAGGACGAGGGGGAGGCCGCGCACGCGCGACGCACGGCGGCGGTGGCGGCGGCGTCTCCTCCGTCGTCAGGGAAGCGGCCGGCGGCGGTGGCGGTGGCGGAGGTGCCGGGGCCGGGGCCGGGGCCGGGGCCGGGGCCGGGGCGGAAGGACCGGAGCTTCTGGGAGCGGCGGGACCTACCCGCCTGGGGCGGCAAACGGGTGGGGCAGCTCCCGGCCGACCCAGGGGCGGGTTGAGGCTTGTCTCGCTTCAGCCGGGGCCGCCTTTCGTGTAGGCCGCGGCTCGCCCCGGCGGCAGAAGGGCCGGTAGTCGGAGGAGGGGGTCGGCGGGGCTGGCGGGAGGGGGGTGTGTGTGAGGTAAAGCTGACCTGAGGTGAGGGGTGACGCCTTTAATTTTCGCAGTGTCCCGGTTTGAGGCACAAACCATGACACGCAGCTCAGTACTACTCCCGGCCAGGCCCCTGCTAGCCCGGCCAGGCCCCTGCTAGCCCGGCCCGGCCCCCAGTCGTTCTGTCTGAGAGCCGGGCAGCGCTGCTGGTGAGTTATCTTGAAGGAATCTCTTGAGTTCAACCAACACGTTGTTTCTTTTCCTTTCAGGTGTCCTCTGTTTAGGACTGTAGCCCCAAGCTGCAGTTTCGTGTCACCTCTTCCTTTTCAGCGTTTGGAAGAAAACTGAGAAGATGGTGAACGTCTTGAAAGGTGTTCTGATTGAATGGTTAGTAATGGCACTTCTTGTCTCTTGTTGCATCAGTCTATGTGTTTCTTCAGAGCTAGTAATATTCTATGAAGTTTAAGAGTTTAGACCCAAAAAAAAGGAATTATTGTGAGGAGGAGTCATGCTGAGCAAGCAGAGAAAAGTGCAGCCTTTGGGGGAAGAAAAACAGTGGCATGTGTAGGTAATCCTAATTCCAAACTTTTCTTTTTGCGATACTGTTTTCTGTTTATACATAACTATTAGATGCTCCTTCTTATTCTCTCTATATCTTTTATAAAAAACAGGGTTTTTTGTGTCATTGTTTATAAAAAATGTGTTTCTTTACGGATTCTAGAGGGAGATGAGAGAATCTTTCATCTTTTCTTGTCTTTTTTCATCAGTTCCACTCCAAATGCTGTTCAAGACTGACATGTGGTTCTGTTTGTAGATCATACTTGAGCAGAATACAATTGTAGTTTGTCAGAGCTTTTGATATATGTGCAGTAAAGATGTTTTCATACAATCTGAAGTCTCTAGACTAAGAATCAGGTAACTGGTTACCTCCAAAGTAAAAAGAAGCATCAGTCAAGACTTGTGGGGTCATTGCATAGCATTATATGACATATAATATTTCTGCTGTAAACGTAAACATAGTAACAGATTATAACTACATAAAAGCAGAAGAACCTTGAACGTCCTGTGATGTGCCTGCATGGTGCATATAGCTGTGATCTTGCAGCAGTTAACTTCTGAGCTGACTGGACATTAGCCAGCTGAATTCTGGATGACTGTGTGCAAGCAGTTCGGAGCCTAAACTCTGCTCTAACAAAAAGCCCATCTTCTTAAATTTGGATCTATGCTAGTGCATTGACAAAGCTTCTGAAGCAGAAGAAATTGCCCACCTGCAGCTGCCTATGTAAAAGTGTCCAGAGCAGAATTCTTGACTGACAAGGCAAGAATTTCTAAAATATCAGGCAGTTAGCAAAATATTTTAATTTGTGATTTATGTGTTTACTTTGCATGCACCTAAGGATCTGCGTAGGTTTTTTCAATTCCATGGCCAGATCCTACTACATAGTATTGGCGTGGAACTTAATCATTCTCTCTGGAAGGGAAGGGCATTTTTTTTCTGATAACAAATCCACAGCATTTGTTATGCTATTAGACATTTTCAACAGCCCCCTGGAAAAGTGACCTTTGATTTGGTTTCACTAGCTCTTGGTTTTGTTTTGTTTGTTTTCTTTCCACCTTTGTATAGAGGTGGGCTATGATTTTGCACAAAATTCCATCCTAGGAGAAGATGCAGAATTACTATAAACCTGTCTCCTTGTTTACGCTTCAGATACAAGTTTTTTTTTACAACCCAATTTTCTTAGGATATATAAGATACCGAATGGGCAGGGAGTGGAAAAAAAATAATCACTTCTGAATGTGTAAATCATGCAAATAAAACAGTGAAGTGTTGTGCAGGCAGTAGTAGTCCTGACTAGTAGCAGTAGTTCTGAGCTACCTGATTCCAATTTCCTGTATTTCTTGATCATATTCATAGACCGTATTTTTCACCAGTTGTTGCAATCAAATGCTAAGTTTCACCAAAGGGCATGTTCTTTCCGTTTTGTAAAAACTAGTATCAGAATAATATTGTCTGAATTCTTCAACATTTCAGTGGATCAAAGAGCTTATATTTTGAAGCCACTGTATCTGACTGATTAGTATAATGGTGGTGTTTCAGTTGCCTGTAATTTCCACGCTTCCAAAACGTTTTCTTCTAAATGCTTAAATTTAACTTAGAAGGTGACATCATGAAAAAGAAGAGATTGTTCAGTTATGGTGTGACAAATGTACAATTCATACATGACCATTTTTTCTCTGTGCTATACTACTTCGAGTGAGATCTACGTTCTCCTGGGTTTCAGTTACCTTTTAATAAAAATGTGTTTAAGAAAACATGTTCTTATGGTGCTATTTCTGAAGATAGAAATGTAAGTTCAAAGTTGCCTTATTGAGGGTTGGGGTTTTGGTTTTTTAAGCTACTTTAACAGCAGCATAGGGGCACTTCTGCTAATCACGCAGTTAGTTCTTCTCATTAGACTCTGTTATCAGTTTTTTATCTCTATCCCAAGCAATTACTATTGTGAAAGAAACAATGTTTTCAAAAGCTTCAAAAACTATATTTAAATTGTGAGCAACTCTTGAAATTGATAATAATTTCCCGAAGAATTTTGGGAGTGTCTTCTAACGGTATTTTTTTGTTTGTTTTTAACTGTATCTTATTACAATGAGGTGGGATTGGTGTGTTAAGACAGGGAACTGCTGGAGAGGGTACAGCAGAGGGCTACAAAGATGATGAGGGGCCTGGAGCATCTCTCTTATGAGGAAAGGCCGAGGGACTTGGGTTTTTTTAGTCTGGAGAAGAGAGGACTGAGAGGGGATCTGATCAACGCCTATAAATGTTTAAAGGGTGGGTGTCAAGAGGATGGGGCCAGTCTCTTTTCAGCAGTGCCCAGAGACAGGACAAGTGGTGACAGGCACAAACTTGAACATAAGAATTTCCACCTAAACATGAGGAGGAACTTCTTTCCTTTGAGGGTGGCAGAGCCCTGGAACAGGCTGCCCAGAGAGGTGGTGGAGTCTCCATCTCTGGAGACATTCAAAACCTGCCTGTGCAACCTGCTCTAGGTGGACCTCTTTGGCGGAGGGGTTGGACTAGATGGTTTCCAGAGGTCCTTTCCAACCCCATATCATTCTGTGATTCTGTGTTTTTGTCTCTGCAGTGACCCAGCAATGAAGCAGTTTCTGCTGTACTTGGATGAGTCAAATGCATTGGGAAAGAAGTTCATCATACAAGACCTGGATGAAACTCATGTCTTTGTATTAGCTGAGTTGGTTAACTTCCTCCAGGAGAGAGTGGGCGAGTTAATGGACCAGAACTCTTTTCCTATTACTCAGAAGTAAAAAGACTAAAGAAGTGAGATTACTGCCAGTTTTAGAATAGTGAATTTCAATAGCTTGGGTTGTTACTGCTTTAAATAGATGCACTGTGGTTAGTAAGTTCTACATGGAATTGGGTTTTATTTCTCATTTTGAAAGATTATGGTATCTTTATTTAATCTTTAAAATGATACACTTGAGGAATTGTCTAGAGAATTTTTGATGTGTGCTCTCTGGTTTTCCTGTAGGATTTTGATCTTGCAAGGTGGTGTGACCCAAAAAGTAAAGTAGTGTTTCTGTATTGGAATGCTATATGAACTCCTCTGACATGTTACTTTCCTGTGGAATTGATTAAATCTGGTTATGGTGTGACTAATAGAATGTAAAGAATGTCTGTTAAAGTATATGTGCTTGATGGAACATCTCTGTAAGTTGGAGGTGTGGTCAGATACTGCTTTAACTTCGTGGGTTTTATATGCCAAAATTAAAGTTGGTAGGAGTTTATTTTCTTTTTGTTTGTTTTGGTATTTTCCTGTTGGATTTCTTTTGTCCTTTATTTTTTCCCCCCCAGACATTTTACAAATGCCCCATACTACTTGCCTACTCTTACCAAGGCTATGCTTTCTGTGTTGTTCTGGGTCTGGGGAGTCGTGGTGGGAATCTAGAGGTTTGGAAGGGAGGGAAGGACATGGGGGGGCTGAGTACAACAAAATCCATTACCCCAGGTCATGACATTTTAACTGTAACCAGATGACTTGCATAACAACAATAGCAAATTGAAGGGGTAACAGAAATGGGAGACCAATGGCTTGCGTGTTTTCACTGAAACTAATACCTAGTCACAATAACTCTGTGATCAGGAAGGGGAAATAAAGACTTGGTTGCTCTACTTGCAAAGAAGAAAGCTGGTTTTGGTTTTTTGAGATGTTGGGGGGTTTTCTGGTGTTTTGTTTTTTTTTTTCCTTGAGCTTAGCTCTTCTTCTCCTACTGCAATTTGCTGCAAAGAGCCCAGAGAGGTGGTGGAGTCTCGGTCCCTGGGGACATTCAAAACCTGCCTGTGCAACCTGCTCTAGGTGGACCTCTTTGGCAGAGGGGTTGGACTAGATGGTCTCCAGAGGTCCCTTCCAACCCCATATCATTCTGTGATTCTGTGTTTTTGTCTCTGCAGTGACCCAGCAATGAAGCAGTTTCTGCTGTACTTGGATGAGTCAAATGCATTGGGAAAGAAGTTCATCATACAAGACCTGGATGAAACTCATGTCTTTGTATTAGCTGAGTTGGTTAACTTCCTCCAGGAGAGAGTGGGCGAGTTAATGGACCAGAACTCTTTTCCTATTACTCAGAAGTAAAAAGACTAAAGAAGTGAGATTACTGCCAGTTTTGGAATAGTGAATTTCAATAGCTTGGGTTGTTACTGCTTTAAATAGATGCACTGTGGTTAGTAAGTTCTACATGGAATTGGGTTTTATTTCTCATTTTGAAAGATTATGGTATCTTTATTTAATCTTTAAAATGATACACTTGAGGAATTGTCTAGAGAATTTTTGATGTGTGCTCTCTGGTTTTCCTGTAGGATTTTGATCTTGCAAGGTGGTGTGACCCAAAAAGTAAAGTAGTGTTTCTGTATTGGAATGCTATATGAACTCCTCTGACATGTTACTTTCCTGTGGAATTGATTAAATCTGGTTATGGTGTGACTAATAGAATGTAAAGAATGTCTGTTAAAGTATATGTGCTTGATGGAACATCTCTGTAAGTTGGAGGTGTGGTCAGATACTGCTTTAACTTCGTGGGTTTTATATGCCAAAATTAAAGTTGGTAGGAGTTTATTTTCTTTTTGTTTGTTTTGGTATTTTCCTGTTGGATTTCTTTTGTCCTTTATTTTTTCCCCCCCAGACATTTTACAAATGCCCCATACTACTTGCCTACTCTTACCAAGGCTATGCTTTCTGTGTTGTTCTGGGTCTGGGGAGTCGTGGTGGGAATCTAGAGGTTTGGAAGGGAGGGAAGGACATGGGGGGGCTGAGTACAACAAAATCCATTACCCCAGGTCATGACATTTTAACTGTAACCAGATGACTTTATGAAGTTACTAAGCCACTGTCCATCATATTTGAGAAGCTGTGGCAGTCAAGTGAAGCTCCTGCTGACTGCCGAAAGTGCACAAGTCCATTGGACATAATGAGATGCATCTGTGGGTCCTGAGGGAACTGGCATATGAAGTTACTAAGCCACTAGTGTTAGAATTATACTGTCCATCATATTTGAGAAGCTGTGACAGTCCAGTGAAGCTCCTGCTGACTGGAAAAGGGAAAATAGCACCCCGATTTTAAAAAAAAGAAGACCTGGGGAACTCCAGACCAGTCAGTCTCACCTCTGTGCCTGGCAAGATCATGGAAAAGATCCTCCTGGAAACTGCTAAGGCATGTCGAAAATAAGGAGGCAATTGGTGACAACCTAAATTAAAGGCAAATTGTATCTGATAAGTTTGGTGGCCTTCTGCAATGGGGTTACAGTGTTTGCTGATAAGGGAAGATGGACTGACATCATCTACCTGGACTCATGCAAAGCATTTGATGCTGTCCTGCACAACATCCTTGTCCCTAAATAGGAGAGACATGGATTTGGTGGGTGGACCATTCGGTGGATAAGGAGTTGGCTGGATGGTCACACTCAAAGAGTTGTGGTCAACGGCTCAATGTCCAAGTGGTGACCAGTGCTGAGTGGTGTTCCTCAAGGGTTGGTATTGGGACTGGTGCTGTTTAATATCTTGGTGACATGGACACTGGTATTGACTTGCACCCTCAGCGAGTTTGTTTCGTATCAAAATATTTTCAGGACTGAAAACTTAACAATTTGAAGGCAGACCAGTAAGGGGAGCTCTTGGCAACATTTTAAACTGCTGTTTAAAAAAATCACTGCAGCGTGGGCAATAGTGGGTGAGAGACCTACCGTGCTTTGGAACATTAATGTCTTTCTCTCTGGATGTGGTTTCAGCTGGAGATGAACATTCTGCTTCAAGGGATCCTTCCAGAAAGATACTTGAAGTAAGAGATTTTGATAGGTAGTATCTTTAGCTCTGAAGTATCTTAGATGTTTAGTTATCTAATGTTTTCTTTCTATGCTTAGGTACACAGTCCAGTTACATTAAAATGTTGTGTCTGAAATGTGGTCTTCCCTTCAAATGTTACTGGTAGATCTCCACACCTGGCCTGCTTCAGGACATGCTCTGTTTTAAGTTACATCACTTTTAGGGAGTGTAAATCACAGGAAAACCTTGCTGATACAGCCAGAAGTAACATTTATGAAGGGTTTTTCTCTTTATTGCCTCATTGTACAAAATGTCTATGAATATAGGGTACCTGTTCCTCAGTGCACATGCACCATACTATGGAAGACACATAAAAGAGCTATTCAATTTTAATTTCAGTCTGCACTGGGGACTTTGCATTTGTATCCCTAGGTTGTTGCTACTAATACATAGAGATGACACATACAGAAAGTTTTTCCCTGATTGCCCCCAAAAGTGAGTAGCTTTATTGGTTTACACCTATATAAATGTAAAGTTGAGTATGTTCCCTAAACAAAGAGAAGAACCCGTTAAGTTTTAATATGAAGGAGGAAGAAACTCCTGCTACCTCGGATGTTAATGGTTGTATTTTTCATAGAGACAGAAAAAGTTAATTTTCTCTCCTCTGATTGTGTAGCAGTAATAAGTAGATGAACTGCAGAATAGAAATGGACTATAAAATTGCTGTCCAGTGAGCAAATTAAAAAAGTGAAAATTTTAGAGTACTGTTGCTACCTTTTTGTGCTTGAGCAATTCTAGGTGTTACCAGCAAGTGTAAGGTTCTTGGAAGAGATCTCATTTTCATATGAATATTTTTCTTTTACCAAAAGAAAATCAGGCTCGTAATACCCATGCAGGAATATGCTTGAACTCAGCAAAGAAAATCCACTCAGCACCAAAACTCTGACAGATAATTGATTAGCCATAAAACTAGCCCCTCAGGAAAAAAAACAGCAAGCAAAATTTCTGGGTGACTATAGATTGAAGGAGTTGGCTGTCAGAGCTGGGACTGTTGTTTGCTTTTCTATTACAGGAAAGATGGGCCCAGTTGTAAATGGCAGGACATGCAGGATGATGGGTGTATTTGCAGCTGTGAAGAGATCAGAAAGATCTTTCAGGAAGATCAGAAGGTATTGCACATTTCTACAATGTTGGCATAGCTGATACACTGTCAGTAGTAAGAGGTAAATGTACTAAACAAACCTTTATAGTCAGTGTTTTGTGTGCTGTGTTCCTGCTGTTTTGAAGCTAGAGGGGTGAGGTAGGAGGATGAAAGAGAAAGAAGGTAGGAAAGAGGGGGAAGAGGTTTTTAGACTTGTAACTAGCATTTCCTGTTAGTTGTAAAATTGAACAAGATCACAAGGAGCATAAGGACAAAATTGAGAGAGATTGCACTCAAATTAATTTTACAAAAATGTACTTCCAATTAACTAGAACTTAATTGGTTTACAGAAGGTCCTGTGTTTATCATCAGAGCCAAAACATCAGGAGGACTGGGAGAGTAAATTTTCTTAATATTATTCCTATTATTCTACCTTGCTTCTGTCCTGGATGAACCCACTCCTCCATGTGGAGCAATAGCGTAGTTTTGCTTCCTTTTAATCTCTGGATTCTCCTACATTGGCAACTTTATTGGGTGCAAAATATCTTTTGCACGTTTGTGGTAATCATTAGGTATATATGTATTCCTGAAGCTAGAAATTAGCAGCGATGAGTAACACTGGAATGATGACAGCCTTCGGTATCATCAACCGCTTGAAACAGCTTGAAATTAAGAGATGAAAGCAAAATCTCTCTTCAGCTGTAATATGAAGCACGCTCCCTGCATTTAATTTTGCTCTTGGTCTAAACTGAAACTATCTCTTAATTTTGGGGAACGTTATAAAGTCCGTATAAAATTTAAGAAAAAAGAAGCCTGATTTCTTAAGGAATATTTGAGAGGAATATTTGAAATGAGTATTTGAAATGAATATTGTCAAGCACAGCCACAGTGAGGTCAGTGTGATAGACTGTGACAGCTTTTTGCTGCTGGCCATTTGGGCAAAGGCAGCTGCAAACAGCCTTTGAGAGGAGCAGGGGAGTAGGGATGAGGAGTGGGCAAAGCTCAGCATCTGAACAAACCTGTCAGGAGGACCAGGGAACCTGAAGTCTTGGAACTAGTTAGTGTTTCCCCTTTTGGCTTTGAGTAGCTTTTTTTACAAAGCTGTTTCTGCCTATTTAGTCTGCTGTGTGACAGCAGGAGCCAGAAGGAGCTGTAGGGAGTGGGAAGGAGAGATTCTGAGGGTGTGTGTGTTTCAGAAGGTGGTTCCTGAAGTTGTTTGCTACAAGTATGAAAAACTAGACCAAGCTGGAGCTGCCATTTCAATATGCAGAGTTATTCTAGCTTATTTATTTTAAAAAAGGTACTACAAAACAAAAGGAACTGTGAAGGTGGTGGAAAGAACTTTTGTTGTTCAAGTTGCTAACCACAAGAAGCAACCCACGTACAGAGGCTTTCATGTAGTGAAATTTTTCATTATCTTCATAGTTATGTGAAGATCATAACCGAAACAAGCCACAGAGACAGAGAGAACACTGATATAAATGGCCTAAATTTAAGACTAGTGGTCAGACATTGGCAACACTTTGTCCTTTCTCAAGCTTGAGATTAATCCCTTGTGCCAATATTTTAAAGTTTCTGCTAGTCAGGAAGCTTACCTTGGGACATCTGGGCAGAATCAGAAGTTGGATACACTGGAAACTTACCACTCTTGGGTCAAGGGAACATCAAAGTCTGGATTTTTCAGTTTCAAAAACTGCTAAGCTCAAACATGACAGGTACTTTTCCCCTTTGTCCTAGCACCAAGCAATGATGACTGTCATGCACGTTTGTAATGACATGAAATAATTCAATAACAGACTATCATGTACCGTTAAAAGGGTGATGTACAGATTTAATTTTCTTCTCTTTTAAAAGTATGAAAATAAAAAATATATACGAGAATAACTTGTTGTGCACCAGTAAGTACTGTGTGCAATTCATTCTAAGAATGATCTCTGGTGCGAAGTGATTGATCTTTTCTAATGAAGCAGTCATGTAAATATATGTAAATTTTGTAACAAGTATTGAGAACATAGACAAAACACCAAGTCATTAGTTCCAATTTCTTGCAGACGTTGGTAAGAACGTCATTAAAAAGTAATATATATACAAAGCAAATATTAGCAAAGCAATTAAGGGTTTGTTCATGCAAATGTGAATTTATTACCAAGTGCAGTGAACTTACTACTCGGAGTTGTTCTGCTAGCTTTCAAGACCTGATCATATGTGATACTACATTTAACAGTAATGCTTTTGCCTTAATACTAGAGCTGGGAAAGTTAGTTCTTCTTGAGAAGGGAAGATGTTAACAACAGGTCAGATTATCTTACCAATTATTGTTCACCTTTAAATTAAGTAGTATAATCTAGTGGAGAAGTGAAAAGTCTGACGTAGCTCTATGATCTTAAGCAGGTAGCTTTACTTTGCCTTGGTGTAGATTTTCTCATCTGTAAAGTGGGGATAAAAGTACTTATTTTTCTGTTACTCCTACTAAGCAGGACTGCAGCCTTGCTTTGTATTCTATCTAGACAAGATGCACAATGGAAGTCTGTCCTGCTCTTTCTTCCTATTAAAATATAAGTATTCTCTAGTAAAAGTAAATGTTGGGAGTACTTAATAACATACACAGAAAAATATACATTCAGTTGTAGGGGATCTTGTTACGCTAGTATGTTAACTTACATGCACATGTGTTAAATATTGCTGTCAAACAAAGATTCTTAGGTCTTTGTAGCATCACATCCTGGCCTAACCACAATTCTGAGTGACAGGTTAGAAAGACTGTGTGTGTGTATGTGTGTCTTTATATTTGTGTATATATATACATACACATGTGTGTGTATATCTATAAATAGACACACAAACCCCCAGCTGTGTCTATATGTGTGTGTACGTGCAAATAGATGCATATGTAGTGTGTGTATATATAATCACTGCAGCTACAGCAGTGTGTGTATATATAATCACTGCAGCTACAGTGTGCTGACCTTGTGGGAGAAAGATACCCTTCCTTGCCCAACAATATTTCTCATAGTTTAAGGAGGAAAGAGATGCTTTTGCAGTCCTTGTGCCAAGTAGCATCACTGTTAGCCTCAAGCAGGTGGTGGGGTTCTCAAGGGGTAACAAACATAGGAAATTGGAGTGCTAATGAGGATAACCAGACCTTTTGCATCTGGAATTTATTTTTTGTCCTTCTAAAACGGGGATTAAAATGATCAGTGAGATCCCTAATCAGGCATTCATGAAAGTAAGTTTTGGGTTTTTTTCTCTTTGTACGTAGAGCTGCTTTTTATCATTGTCTATCTTACTAAAACCATTAAAAAAATGCAAAAAACCAATCAGTATATTTATAATATTCTTGCAGTGTATTTTCCTACTGTTAAATCTAGATTGAAATGATTTTTTCAGTGGAATAAAGGGACGTAAATATTTGATTGTGTTCCTTTATAGGACTACCCACAGCAAATGCAGGTATCATGCTGCAGTTATGGTATTTTCTTTTAAGATTTTGCAAAAATCTCTGTATTTGTTGCATTTTCTACTATGGAGGATGATAGTACAGAGGATATTTATTTGAGATTCTGGTGATAAACTGTTGTTAGAATTCTGGTGTTTAAAACCCTGAATGTTTTGGTGGCCTATCTCTTACTCTTCCATATTTTTCAAGAACTCTATTTTTGTATTTGAATGTTGCTTCCATTGAATTTTGCAAAAAAAAAAAAAAGATTGCTTAAGCTTTGCCATGCTGTCCTCTTACTTGAACTGCTCATGAGACCACGCTTAGAAATTATAAGAGGTTTTGAAGAATCTCTATATATACATGACATGGGTCTCTGTAGATTTAAACTGAAAAAGATACAAATTTATGTCTCAGCCATTAAAGCACTTGTCTGGAAAGCCTAGGGACCTTGGAATTATTTCCACCAGCTGCTATTTATCTTAATATTCTAATGTGGGCTTTGCTGAGAAAGTTATATTAATTGCTTTTTTAAAATATTGTAGACATATTCAAAGGTCTCACTTTGAACTAGGGTTTCATAACACTAAACCTCTTATGAAACACATAAAAAGGAGACCTAGCCTGATACAGCAAATGAAACAGGGAAAAATTGACTGTGGTTTTTTAATAGAGTAACTTATAGATAGAACCATGTCTGTCTTCCCTGGCTCTTCTCTCTACCCATTTCAAGTTTAATTTATCCTCCTTCAATATAATTGATTATAACTGTGTACAGAATTGTAGGTGAAGTCTTCACAGTAACAGTGCAATAGTGTTTATATTCCACATCTCTCTTGGAAAAAACTCATTTGATGCTCCCCTGGGAGTATTAGCCTCCTTCACGATCTTATCCGATTGATGCCTTATGGATATTCTGTTGCTGACTGGCAGATACAGATTTTTCTCCTCCTCTCCTTTCAGTTGATGCCTTCAGTTTAAAATGAACATTTGTAAGTCCTCCAGTTCATGACTTCGAACTCTGTACTATCATATTTCATCCCATTTTTTTTTAATAGTCTGCTTCTCTGGGTCATCCATTCTTTTCTGAATGATATATATTCAGGTTCTAGTCTGTATTGTTGATTCTCAAGTTTGTGTCATCGGCAAATTTTATTAGCACACTCATGGTTTTGTTCTGAGGTCAACTAATAAAAATATTAAAAAGGTCAGTATCATGACTGATTTTTCAGGGACTCCAGTTATAATATCTCTTCAGTCTAACTGTTTTCTTTGGAGCACCATCCGCTACCATCCTTACTTTGATCCCTTGCCATCTGTACTAATCCTCATCTCTTCAGTTTAATTAGTATCTTGTGTGGCACCATTTGAAATACTAAGCAAAAGTAAAAAATATACACATGAATATATTTTCCTTGTTTAACACATCAGTTATGTGGCAAAGAAAAAAATGCAAAGGTCTCATTTCTATTCAACTTAGTGTAAATTCTCCCATTTACCAAAGTGTCTTCATTCTTATCTGAAAAGTATTTTTCAAATCCTTGAGTAATTCAAGAACTATTTTTTTTGTTTTTCCTTTTTCCTACCTTAGTTATCTGGACTTACTAGATCTGCATCTTTAAATTAAACTGTCTTTGGGATGAGATTAATTAGGAAGAGCTACATTGTCAAAAGAGACTTAAAAAAACCCCTGTATTAAAATAAGGGATTCAAAAGGATCTTAATAAAGGTTACATTTGATTTTTCAGGTGTGCTTCCCCTTTCTTATCGACCATATGAAACACTTCTAGGAAGTGACTGTATGATTATAAAAACAACCACCCTTGACTTCACATATAAAGAGAACTATCAGCTCACCAGTTTCAGGAAAATAATGCCCATAGAAATCAGTTTTGTTCTTTGCAGTGCTGATGTCACTTGCATTTGGAAGGCAACCAAGTCCTGTGCTTTGTTTTCTGTCCCAACGTACCCAAGTTGCATAAACAAGCATGAACAGAGTGAGCTTGTGAATGGGGAAGAAATCATGAGAAATGAAATGACATGGGGGGAAAAAAAAATAAAAATTGTGTCTGCAGTGAAAATATTTAGTGTAAGTGAGTGTGAATGTTTTACCTGAAGAGAAAAAAAATTGAGGTGTTCTGGCTGGGCAAACTAAGGAATGTGAGTTGAAGAAATTTATTACCTTGTGCTTTGTTTTTGAAATAAAAAGTTTCCACATTCAATAAAGGTCATGTAGTTGCTCATAGACAAGTGGGATTTATCATCTGCCTTCATGAATCGTCATAGCAGGTATCTGCCTGTAAAAAAAAAAAAAAAAAGTATTATAAGAAAATCTTCCTAAAAAAATGGTTGGTCTTTGGTACTTAAAAGGGAAGGGTTGTGAACGTGGAATTAATGCTTTATAGAAATGGACAGATGTTGGAGTAGCTGTTTACTCTCACAGCTGGGTGAGATAAAAAAAAAAAAAAGGTAGTATAAGAAAATCTTCCTGAAAAAGTGGTTGATCTTCGGTACTTAAAAGGGAAGGGTTGTGAACGTGGAATTAATGCTTTATAGAAATGGACAGATGTTGGAGTAGCTGTTTACTCTCACAGCTGGGTGAGATGTAGAAGCATTGGCCTGGCCTCTGAAGTGAACAGAGCTGAGTTCCTTCTAAAAAGGCATGTGTCCTACTGCCTTTGACCTTAAATTCACAGTATTCCAATAGTAAAATTGAATCTACAAACACTTCTGTACAATTTCTTGACTGATCTTTTACTATCCTTTCAAGTTGGGTAGGTAACCAAGGTTTTCTTTAGATCAGTAATACCAAGATGTGAGTAGAAACACAACTTTAAAAAAAATGTGGTTTTTTTAGGCTTCATAATAAAACCAGCAATGTTGCATGATATGATGATTTTGATAACACAATTTGAGTTTAATATCTCTATTCATTTGTACTGCTGAAGTTGCATTAAATGTTGCAGTTGGTCTACTGAAATGTTTATGCTGTTAGGTCCATAATATAATGAACTGGTGCTTTAGGTTAAGTTTACACTGGAGGAACGCGGGGAGTAAACTAGTGAAGGGAAAGGTTGTCTCTCCCTTTTGAATTTCCTATGTTTTGTACAGAAGTGTCCTGAAGACAAGTTAAAAGAGCACATGCTATTGCTATAAATAATAGAGGTTTTGACTTCTGGGTTTTTTTTCCCCCAAATCTTGACTGCAAGGATGCTTCTGGGTTCCACTCACTCAGATTATGAACTTTGCTGTTGCTCTCTTGCTCATGGGTGAATGCCATGAATTCCATGGGTGAATGTGGAATCAGGTCTTGCTGATTGACTTTATTTGAGATTGCTATTGCTCTCCTTTTGCTCATGGGTGAATGCCATGAATTCCATGGGTGAATGTGGAATCAGGAACTTTGCTGTTGCTCTCTTGCTCATGGGTGAATGCCATGAATTCCATGGGTGAATGTGGAATCAGGTCTTGCTGATTCACACACACAGAAAAGATGAGCGTTTGCTCCCCTGTTGCAAGGTTTAAACAGTCTGAAGTATCTGTTTTTAGTTCCAGGGATTTTTGAGTGTCTGTACGAATTTGGTTTTGGAAAATAAATGTGTGATGTTGATAGAATGAGCTGCAGTGGCGATAAAAGGGTCCATCTTCCTGTGTATTCTCTTTCAGTCCTCAACACATGTAGGATGCAGGATGGTTAGGGCTCCTCCAAAGTATCACTCAGTCATGATCATGTTTGTAGAGGCTGGTGAAAAACTACCAAACGTAGTTTTCTCTTGTGATTATGAACCTGGCTACAGAAAACTTCTAATACAGCTGAGAGAAGGGACTAGTAGGCAGCACTGTTACTTTTGTGCTGTGGGTGTTGAGCACCGGATTACAAACCAGGTTAGAGCTGCAGCAGTGTTTTGCAATGCTCTCTCTTATGTTTTTTGCTCTACTACCTAAACATAATTCTTATGATTTCCTGTGAATTAGGAACTGAGCTAGGGCACAAATACTTAAATTAAACACAAGAATTCAGTGGTTTTAACTGTTTTGGCTCCTCTAAATGTTCTACTGAAGAAGTAATCCCAATATAATAAACCTAAGCCTGCCAGCAAGGATGGGGCGTGTGGTGGTGGTTGTCTTTTGTGGAGATTTAGGAGGTAATTCAGGAACTCTGGTCTTCACAGCTCACCAGTTGATAATCAACTGTTGTAACACATCCAGAAATGGAGTTCCTGGAGACTTTTTATTGCACTTTAGCTATAGGACTGTTATTCTGTCTTTAGAGATGCCCAAGGGTTTAGCCACTGAAAAAAATAAACTTCACTAAAAAAACTACCTTGTTTCCAAGTGAGAATTATATTAACAGAAGAAATCTGTACCTAGCTCTACCACATTATCTCAGGCTTAAGGTTTTCACAGACCTAGATGGTTGTGTGGCACAGATTTTTGACTCCTTGCTATCGGTTGTAAGAGAAATGCCTTAGGGAGCTTTGGGGAACAGTGTGAAAAATATTTTACGTTTTTAATTTCTGAAATGGTCAGTAAGTTTTGATTACTAAAGCCAGCAGGGGACCTTGTTAATGCTTACAAGTATCTAAAGGGTGGGTTGAAGGATGATGGAGCCAGACTCTTTTCAGTGGTTTCCAGTGATAGCGTGAGGGATAATGGGCACAAGCTGGAACATGGGAAGTTCCATTCAAATATGAGGAAAAACTTCTTTACGATGAGGGTGATGGAACCCTGGAACAGGCTGCCCAGGGAGGTCGTGGAGTCCCCTTCTCTGGAGATTTTCAAGACCTGCCTGGATCCAGTCCTGAGTGATGGGCTTTGGGCAACCCTGCTTTAGCAGGGGGGTTGGACTAGATGATCTCTAGAGGTCCCTTCCAACTCTGACAATTCTGTGATTCCATGATAAGGCCTTCTTACTCCTTGCTCCCCATGTGCTAGTCTTTAGATGGCTTTTTTAGAGCTGATGGTACTTTAAGGAAGCCAGGAACAAACAAACAGTAACTAAGTGCTTTGCACTTTTTATGTTTAGGTGTTTTGTTGCTCCTTTCTGAAGAAAGGGAATGCTCACTGAATGTGGGACCTGACTGAATACACCTTCAGTTTGTTTGCTGTATAAATCCCTTTTTACGGGATTTATGACAAACCCCCAGGTTCTGTCGTGTTGATCTCTCTGGATTCTGTCCTGAATGGCCAAGTTTGAGGATAAAAGCATTCCCTCCCACGAGACATCCCCCCGACCCGGTATTTTCTGGGAGCGAAGGTTACGCTTAGCGCGGGGCACGAGTCGCCACGGTTAATTTTCACTTGCTGTGGCTTTATGGTTTCAGTCAAAATGCAGGAACATAGTGGTCACGGGCCGGGATTTTCTTGCCAGGAGGAGCGTGAGGCAGGTGATGGGACTTGATGTCCCCGTTGCTGTCACCAATTCCCATCCCTTCCCGCTGTTGGCCCGGAGGTGGGAGGGAAAAACCAGCTTTAAGCACTTCGTTACCCATTAACCCCCAGTATTGCATAGTGCCGTGGCTTTCCCTAATCACAGAATCTTCTAGGTTGGAAGGGACCTTAAAGATCATCTTGTCCAACCGTCAACCTAACTGACAAACACAGACACCCACACAACAAACAAGAAGCAACACCATCACTAAACCATACCTCCCAGCACTACATCAACCCGTCTTTTGAACACCTCCAGGGATGGTGCCTCAACCACCTCCCTGGGCAGCCCATTCCAATGCTTGATAACCCTTTCAGTGAAAAAATGTTTCCTAATATCCAGCCTGAACCTCCCCTGGCGTAACTTGAGGCCATTTCCTCTCGTCCTGTCTCCTGTGACTTGGGAGAAGAGACCGACCCCCACCTCTCTACACCCTCCTGTCAGGGAGTTGTAGAGAGAAATAAGGTCTCCCCTCAGCCTCCTCTTCCCCAGGCTGAATAACCCCAGTTCCCTCAGCCTCTCCTCATAAGACTTCCTCTCCAGACCCCTCACCATCTTTGTTGCCCTTCTCTGGACCCGCTCCAGCACCTCAATGTCTTTTTTAT
>NW_015090922.1:40325720-40327777 GCF_001431845.1 Calidris pugnax
TTTGTTCCGGTGGGCAGCGGCGGGCGGGCCGGTAGGGATGTCCGTTTGTGGGGGTGTGTGTGTGTGTCGGGGGGTGATGTCCCGGGGCGCCGCCGGCACGCGCGCGTCCGTTGTGTGCCGCGCGCCGCCTCCCCTTTCCGTGGCCGGTTGCCCCGCGCGGCTGAGGGAACCCGGCGGGGCCCGTCCCGCCTCATCCCCGTCAGCCTCCAAACCCCGCTCCTTTCCCTCCTACCTGCGGCTCCAGGCGCTCCCGGAGCGCCGGGGCGGGGGGTTGGCCGCCCGCTCCCGGAGGCCGCCGTTCCGCTCCGCCTCGCCGAGCGGTCCGGGAGCCCCGGGAGGCGGGGCGCCAGTCCTGAGTGATGGGCTTTGGGCAACCCTGCTTTAGCAGGGGGGTTGGAATCACCTGTGACCCTCCGCGCACTGCCTGTAGCGCTGCCATTTATTATTATTATTTTCTATTTTTCTTTTTTTTTTTCCCTTTATTATTTTCTCCATTCCCCCCGCGCCCCCGCCTGTCTCGGGGAGGCGGTGGGGGATTTTTCGCCCCTGCCTGCCATCCGGTGAAACCCGCCCGCCCTGTGCCGTTCCTCCCCGTTCTTTTGTGTCGTTGCCTTCGCATTCGTGCCTTTTCAGCAAACCCGGCGAACGCGTTCCGGCGCCTCGGCTTCCTCAAGCTTTCCTCAAAAGTGCCAGGAATTCCTTTACCGATTCGGTGCTTTCGATTCGACGTTAAAAGGTGCAATTAACACGGCGGTATGGGGGTCAGATCGGAGGTCTGGTCTCGTTGAGGTTCCCCTTTCTGCGAGCGGCACACAGCAGATGCTTAGGAAACACCATAACAACCGGGGGAGCATGCTGTGAAGCTTTGGGAAACCAGCCAGGCCTCCAGCAATTTGAGGTTGAGGGACTTCCTGACTCAAATGCCATGTTTTTTAGTATTTAAGGGCCCTTTTTTCTTCCATGATTTAGATGTGCACGTTTTCAAAAAAGAACGAGACAAAGGCTTGGAAAAAAAACTAGAAAAGGTTTTTTTCTTCACCTCATGTTATCGTCGGGCCTTCTTACTCCTTGCTCCCCATGTGCTAGTCTTTAGATGGCTTTTTTAGAGCTGATGGTACTTTAAGGAAGCCAGGAACAAACAAACAGTAACTAAGTGCTTTGCACTTTTTATGTTTAGGTGTTTTGTTGCTCCTTTCTGAAGAAAGGGAATGCTCACTGAATGTGGGACCTGACTGAATACACCTTCAGTTTGTTTGCTGTATAAATCCCTTTTTACAGGATTTATGACAAACGCCCAGGTTTTGTCATGTTGATCTCTCTGGATTCTGTCCTGAATGGCCAAGTTTGAGGATAAAAGCATTCCCTCCCACGAGACATCCCCCCGACCCGGTATTTTCTGGGAGCGAAGGTTACGCTTAGCGCGGGGCACGAGTCGCCACGGTTAATTTTCACTTGCTGTGGCTTTATGGTTTCAGTCAAAATGCAGGAACATAGTGGTCACGGGCTGGTATTTTCTTGCTGGGAGGAGCGTGAGGCAGGTGATGGGGCTTGATGTCCCCCGTTCCTGTCACCGGTTCCTGTCCCTTCCCGCTGTTGGCCCGGAGGTGGGAGGGAAAAATCAGCTTTAAGCGCTTCGTTACCCATTAACCCCCAGTATCGCACAGTGCCGTGGCTTTCCCTAATCACAGAATCACAGAATCTTCTAGGTTGGAAGGGACCTCAAAGATCATCTTGTCCAACCGTCAACCTCACTGACAAAAACAGACACCCACACAACAAACAAGGAGCATCACCATCACTAAACCATACCTCCCAGCACTACATCAACCTGTCTTTTGAACACCTCCAGTGATGGTGCCTCAACCACTTCCCTGGGCAGCCCATTCCAATGGCTGATAACTCTTTCAGTGAAAAAATTTTTCCTAATATCCAGCCTGAACCTCCCCTGGCGCAACTTGAGGCCGTTTCCTCTTGTCCTGTCGCCTGTGACTTGGGAGAAGAGACCGACCCCCACCTCTCTACACCCTCCTTTCAGGGAGTTGTAGAGAGCAATAAGG
>NW_015090922.1:40328670-40348553 GCF_001431845.1 Calidris pugnax
GGTGTGTGTGTGTGTCGGGGGGTGATGTCCCGGGGCGCCGCCGGCACGCGCGCGTCCGTTGTGTGCCGCGCGCCGCCTCCCCTTTCCGTGGCCGGTTGCCCCGCGCGGCTGAGGGAACCCGGCGGGGCCCGTCCCGCCTCATCCCCGTCAGCCTCCAAACCCCGCTCCTTTCCCTCCTACCTGCGGCTCCAGGCGCTCCCGGAGCGCCGGGGCGGGGGGTTGGCCGCCCGCTCCCGGAGGCCGCCGTTCCGCTCCGCCTCGCCGAGCGGTCCGGGAGCCCCGGGAGGCGGTGCTGCCTCCGGCATCACCTGTGACCCTCCGCGCACTGCCTGTAGCGCTGCCATTTATTATTATTATTTTCTATTTTTCTTTTTTTTTTTCCCTTTATTATTTTCTCCATTCCCCCCGCGCCCCCGCCTGTCTCGGGGAGGCGGTGGGGGATTTTTCGCCCCTGCCTGCCATCCGGTGAAACCCGCCCGCCCTGTGCCGTTCCTCCCCGTTCTTTTGTGTCGTTGCCTTCGCATTCGTGCCTTTTCAGCAAACCCGGCGAACGCGTTCCGGCGCCTCGGCTTCCTCAAGCTTTCCTCAAAAGTGCCAGGAATTCCTTTACCGATTCGGTGCTTTCGATTCGACGTTAAAAGGTGCAATTAACACGGCGGTATGGGGGTCAGATCGGAGGTCTGGTCTCGTTGAGGTTCCCCTTTCTGCGAGCGGCACACAGCAGATGCTTAGGAAACACCATAACAACCGGGGGAGCATGCTGTGAAGCTTTGGGAAACCAGCCAGGCCTCCAGCAATTTGAGGTTGAGGGACTTCCTGACTCAAATGCCATGTTTTTTAGTATTTAAGGGCCCTTTTTTCTTCCATGATTTAGATGTGCACGTTTTCAAAAAAGAACGAGACAAAGGCTTGGAAAAAAAACTAGAAAAGGTTTTTTTCTTCACCTCATGTTATCGTCGCAGGCAATTTCATTTTGCCAGGATGGAATTTGCCTGCCCAAGGATTACTGATTCATGAGCAACATGTTGTGTTTTAAATAGGTATTCGCAGCAGATATTTTCTATGTTTATGGTAGCTGTAAATAATAAGATTGTTTTTAATGTCTGTTTTTACAAGTAGTTTGCAAAAAAAGTCTTAAAACCTAAAAGAACTGTTAAATAAAATGCAGTATAGTAGGAACTTGGTCAAAATCGCAAGTGTTTTACCGTAATTCAATATTGACAGCTTTGAAAATGATTATATGAATAAACTGCTAACATTTAACTGTTGTTGTTTAAGCTTAAAGAGTTAACTGGTATAAAAAGAAGAGGTTTATTAATAGAACAGATTTCTCATTACATCAAGATTTCTGGTAAAGTTATTTCAATAATGCCATCATAGATTTGTCTGTAATAGCAAAAATCGTGGTGATCCCTAGGGACGCTAGCTATCAACTAGATTCTGCAATCCTAATTCAAGAAATAGCTTCATGCCAGGAGCTCCTAACCTGATTGCTCTTTTAAGGAACATTTGCACGAGTGGGCCTCGTTTTTCACAGGCAGTGTGAATGTCAGGCGAAGTGGAGCTATTTCAAAAAATTGCATACCCCTCCCTCCCCCGCCCCCAGTGGAATTTTATAAGAAGGTCATTATCAGTTTCTTGGGGGGTGAAAGGAGGTAGTGGGTTGATGTGTGTATATATAGATAGATATTTATAAGGTTAAAAATAGCTTAGAAAACTGACAACTATAGCTGTTGTGAATGACTTTTATGTAAAGATGGTTTTTCCTTTTCTTTGGGTACATCACTGCTTCTGCCAACAGACTGGAATGTGTTCTCACCTAGCCAACAGATGTTTATTCTAAAACCTAACATATTTGACTGTAAAAGCCCTACTCACTTTGAACTATACTGAGCTCATGATGGACAGTTTAAAGTATTCAATATATTTTCTTCAGTAAGTTAATGAATAGATTTAAATGCTTCTATTGCCAGCTTATGCCAAGAAAGCTGTTGCAGTGCAACTTTCCTTAGCTCACTGAATCATTTTTATCACAAAAAAGCGATCGGTTCAGCTGAACTTCCAAATAAAATTAGTTTTGTTTATAACTAGCCTCTCGAAAAAGTTGTACTTGTTTTATGTAATTATTCAGATTACTTATAATACACAGTTTTTAGCAGT
Organism: Calidris pugnax; assembly: GCF_001431845.1. Lineage (NCBI taxonomy): Eukaryota > Metazoa > Chordata > Aves > Charadriiformes > Scolopacidae > Calidris > Calidris pugnax. The sequence continues at coordinate 40,330,831 of NW_015090922.1, forward strand.
ACTTTTTATTAGTAGGTCTCAAAGCTCCTTGCAAAAGAATTCAGTGTAATTATTCTCTTATCTAAGGGTAATTATTCTCATCTCATCTAGTGCTCATAAAGAGATCATTGTCTGCCTGTGATTGCTGTAAGAATATCTATAAGAAGGTCTAACAATAAAATCAGATTTTTGATTTAATTTTTTTTGCAATGGAACCAACACGAACTCATGTTTCTGTTTTGTACCGCTTTCTATTGTAGCAGTTCTATTTTGTTTAATGATGCCTGAGGTCATTTCATACTCTGCCTTCCATACCAAGGCTGAAAGCTAAGCCAGTGCTTTAAGTAGAACAGACTTCTTCTCTTTGTGTCAGAAGAGACCTTGCTGAAGGCTTAACCAAATTCATTGATGAGTTAGAGAATGATTCAGGACAGTTTCTGTTAAGGTGATTGAAGTAGTAATGGTGCATGTCTCTAGTTCAGTTACCAGGGAGCTTTCACTGCTGAGAGAGGTTGTACAGATGTGTCTTGATACCTATTGGGGGGGAAACAAAGAAAAAAGGATGTGTGTATGTGTGAATGAATGTGTTATGTGGCCAACATCCTCATATCTTCTCGGCTTTCCTTCATTTCCACCTTGCAGAGCTGGTAGAAATGGTATGGAATCTTGCATGTCATTTTTTTGACTGGAACCACCAATTCCAGTCACCTTTGGTAATTTTTGTAATGCATCTGGCAGCAGAACAAACTGTGTGAAGTACACACCCTTAAAATGTTGTTTTCCAACTACCTCTGTTGTGATGTGCAGATGATTACCACTAATTGTAATATTGGGGCATTTTAATAATTTAGTTTAGGACTTGAGATCTTCTACTGGGTTGATACTTTCCAAAATAGGACAGAAAGCCATGTATTTGTTGGTGAGGTTTTTTTATTAGTATTATTTTTTATTCAAGACAATACATTAAAGGGTCATTTAGGGATAAAATACAAATTAAGAAATGTATGAAAGATATGATAACGGAAGGATTGTAGTTTGGGAACTATATAGTATACTATATACTAAATAGTGTGGGAACTGCATTCCCAGGTAGTGTAATACTGTCCAGAAATGTGAGCTCCTATAACTTAGATCTAAGTTGTAAAACTTTTATTGAGAGGGACAAAGGCTTACCTGCTGTACTGAAATGTTTGCCAGCAGTCTTACAGGTGTAGTCAGTGACTTCAGTTGGTTCCCTGTAGATACAGTGTCTGTTTGTTGGCAGACTAGCATCTAGACTTTGGTTAGATCTGTGTTGATTCAGATTATTTGAAAAAACAGTCCAAGAGGAAATGTTCTGAGAGGTCCATTTTTAAGAAGGTTTTCCTGCCTATTTCTGTGTTCATTGGTTTTGTGTGACATTTGTTTTGATCCATGCTTTTGTATGTGATTCATTGTTTCTGTTGTGTTATTTTTAACTAATGCCTTTGTTTACATCATTTTACAGTACTTAAAACTTTAGTATCATTTGAATGGTGCATAATAATAGTTTTCACTTTTGTGCTTACACCCATGAAAAACCTTAGTGTTATTCAGCTGCAGATCGTATCCTTGGTAGCTATAATACATCAAAGCTGGTCTGGAGAACCTCCTGCTGGAAAGCTGGGCTGTTTGTGTGGTGTGGAGGTCCCAATTTGTTTGTGATTGTTGCCTTCTGCATCATTTCAGAGTTAGCAGACCCAGTCATACGCTTTCCTAGTACCCTGGGTCTGAATAGTCTCCAAAATCCTCATCTAGTGCAAAGTACTCCTTGTGAAGCATGTACTTGAAGATTAACTGTCCCATTAGAATGCAAGCACCCAGAATTTCTCAGTACTAATATCAATACATCCTATCAGTTCTTCCTCCGCTTTGTATGCGTGATGGAATAGATTCCTCTCCTTTTGAAGACACTCTTCTCATTAAAAATTTGTTGAAGCAAATATCTTGCAGCTAAACTGATTTCGAAATAAAATCTTCATATATCTCTCGTTTCACTAGTTTGAATAATAATTCCAAAGTAAAATCTGGAAGAAGGCCAGACCCATTCACATAGCCATTTAAAGAAAATTACTGCAAATACTTTACTAAGGGTACCTGGCACCATTTAAGCAGACAAAAAACATAGGAGCCATAAATGTTGGAGAAAATTTGAAAGAAAAGAGTCTTTCTGCACGTATATTAAGAATACAATAGAAAAGCAATGTTTTTAAAGCTAAGTAGCAAATAAAGTTATTGTGGAAAGCAAAGGTTGGCTGCCTGCTGTGATTGTGATGGATCACAGTCCACAGGAGGCTCTTTAGTTGGAAAAAGACCATAACTAACAAAATTCTTAAATTGTGAGAGGGAGAGAGTACTCTCACTTTTATTCTGTTTGGGGTACAGTATCTAGTACAGTGGGAACCCTGTTCTGTTGGGCATCCAAGCATTACCAGCAATGTTATTGCTGCCTGCACTTGATGAAGAACAGATCTCCCTATTCTAATGGCACAATGGAATGACTTCTAGAAAATCTTTTCAGTTGTAAATAACTTAAAAAAAAAAATATACAGCACAACCCCAAAGATCTACCTGTCTAAAATGTGAATAAAATGCACAAAAGGGAGGTTGACTAACACAAATCCTCTCATGCAGATTATATAGGCTGTGGGTAATGGTTAATGTTGTATAAAATATAAAAGATGTTACTCATGAAGCTATTTTGTGTTAAGTAAAACTTGAAAGGGGGAGTGAATTCAGCTAAGGGAGAAGGAGGAAGAGTTACATATTTGTGGTGTCTTCCCCTGCTCTCATGAGTGATGTAAGTATATTAAGAACTGTTACTATATAAATATCTTGGCTGCCATACAAGTGCCCTACATAGTGTTTTGAAATGAGGGAATTGAACAGTGTAGGTGTTGAACCATCTTTAGATATTTTACCTTCCTTTTTCCCAGGCACAAAACTACAAACCTAAGAATGGTGTATCAGCTCAGACCAAAGGTGTTTCTTCATCAATATCTTGTTTTTAACAGTGAGTGCTAGCAGATGCCTAGGGAAGAGTATCATAGGGCATGCAAATAGCTGAGTGTCTGAATGCAGGTATCACTGGTTCTAGCAGGATAAAATTTAAGGGTTTCTGGGCAGATAATTTGGTATTTAATCATTTGGTTTTGAATAGTTGTGGTGAATTTATGCAATCTCTTTTTGAACCCTTGATAGCTTTAGCATCCACAGCATCCTATGACAAAACAATGACAGAAATATAAGTGTCCATTTTTAGTTAAACTGTTGCCAGCTTGAGTTGCAATCCTTTATTTTTAATTTGTAAAACTTGATATGAAACTTTTATGGATAAAGTTGAGTGCTTGCTATGTGCCTATGGAATATCAGGCATTGTGTGCAGACTTTCTTTTATTTACTGGGAAATATAAGAAAGAACCCTTTTATAAAGTCTTTTCACTTTCAGTAATGTCCAGTTTGTTTATGTTTTGCATTTCTCTAAAAATGGAACCTGAGAATGGCTTACAGCCAGTTTTGCTCTCAGCATTATGTCATTTTGTAAAGACTATGGTGGTGATATCTGTACATGAATTGTATCTGTAGAAATGCGAGCGTAAAAAGCTTGCTCTTGAAAAGTGATTGTCTTGTGAGTGTAAAAAGCTTGCTCTTGAAAAGTGATTGTCAAGTTTGTGATTGTTTGTAAGAATGAAGAAAGTTTTGATAGAGATTTTGGTGTGAAGTTTCTGTGTTTGAGTAGCAGAAGCTACCCATATTTATTGTATCATGGAATCACGGCATTGTCAGAGTTGGAAGGGACGGGTATTATACCCATATTTATCATGGAATCACGGAATTGTCAGAGTTGGAAGGGACCTCTAGAGATCATCTAGTCCAACTCCCCTGCCAAAGCAGGATTGCCTGGAGCACATTACTCCTGACTGCATCCAGGCAGGTCTGGAAGATCTCCAACATTACTCCTGACTGCATCCAGGCGGGTCTGGAAGATCTCCAGAGAAGGGGACTCCACACCCTCCCTGGGCAGCCTGTTCTAGTGCTTTGTCACCCTCACCTTAAAGAAGTTTTTTCTCATATTTGAGTGGAACTTCGTATGTTCCAGCTTGTGCCCATTGCCCCTTGTCCTGTCAGTGGGAACCACTGAAAAGAGTCTGGTCATCCAAAAGAAAGACACTCCTGAATAATGTGGAAACAAAACAGTATGTAAATGAAACGTCTTTTTCCTATGGTCAATATTTGAACTTTCACTTCATCTGTAAAAAGACAATGATATAAATCAAATGGGTTTGATTTGCCTTTCCAGACTTGGATTGCTCTGCAGGCTGCTGAGAACTTTTCCAGTTTGATATGGATTTATCCCTGGCTTGGATTCCTCCTTTTGAGTGTTAGGGTTTATTAGCAGATCTTCAAAGATATTTAATGCCCAAGGCAAAGGATCCTTTATGGCAGTGTATATATATTTTTTTTTATTATTATTATTTTTTTTTTTTTTAAATTTGTCAGAACAGAAAAGGGGGCTACAGCTCCCACTGTCTAGTAACTCTTGATGAATTCAATTAGGTAAAGCAATGAAAGTGCTTGAATTCTAGGAGAAAGATCTAAATAAATTTATTTGAATCTTACAATGACATTGGAACCTAAGCAGTGAAAATCTGCTATCTTGCATAAATTAGCAAGGAGTAAAATTATACTAGCTCATGTTTCAGGTATGCGATTTGGAACCATTTGCAGTTTTTCCAGTGGAGATGAAGGTATAAAAAAAGGAAAGAAAAAGATTAGAGGGACGGGGGAAGGAACATGGTTCTTCTAAAGATACCTTAGCAAGCCCTATTATGAATTGTAATAGACCTCTGTGAGCAAGAATTAGTCTGTTTCTCTCAACAACAAAAACTTTGGTGTAGTGAGAGGGTTCTATTAAAAGCAAATACAAATCATAGGATTAACTGATTAAGTCATCTTCCTCTGAGGTACAGACCTTCCGGAGGTGAATTCCTTCCAGATTTTGCCAGCCTGCTGAGAAGACATTCTCTCTTCCTTTATACCAGTAGAATAACCCTGTGGAACATGTATTAAATCAAATATATGTTATTTCCCAGTGTTGCAAAGAGAATTTTTGAATTTGAAAGTCTGTTCACTGGACCTGTAATAAGATTGAGGAAAGTATACTGAATAAAAAAGTATAATGTGAGTTCAGTACTAGTGCTAGGAATATGCCTGTACAGTATTAGGCCCTCCCTTGTATTTCCAGAAGGTTAAGTACTGCTTTTTGTTAATAACGGAATTGGAAATTGCTTTTTCTTCCAAGGGTTTAAATGAGAGACCTATCATTAGAGAATGATGTTGTATCTTGGGAGATGAGGAAGAAGATTAAATGGAAAAATTGTATAATACAGTTTTGTTTTCCGTACTGTGTTGGTGGGTTTTGTAATCGTTATTAATACAGAGAACAGATGATCTGAATAGTGGTTGTTCTGGGCTAAAAGTGACCAGTAATGCTGAAAGATTTATAAAAGATAGCGCCCTATTTTAATGAGAGGCAACACTAAAGTCTTTTTCATTGTCATAGGAAGGTTGTATTCCAAAGGCTGGGTAGTTACTTCATTCAGTCTTCCCCTTCCGCCTTTGGAGCTTGGTTTAAATAATTTCGGTGTGAGGAAGCTTTTAGTTGATGTGGAAAGAAAATATTTGTGATTTAGTTGTCCAGTGCTGTGATGCCAGAACAAGCTTTTGCTGGTTTTAAAATAGCATTGTGCATTGAAACTCCAGAAATACTAGGAAGATTTTGTTCCCTGGTTTGGATTTGAATTTGTATGCTTCCTTGTTGTCCAAGGATGAGTGTGAAAACCAAGAAATTTGCTTTATGGTGGGCAGAAAATGAAAACTCTCCTAAAACAATCAAATGACCTTTGCATGGGAATTGACATTATGATTTTTATAGTGTCTCCAGGAGATTTGCTACTAGTTGTCCATTTTTGGTTAAGGAAGCTATAACGGGACAGATGTGCTGTGATGATTTGGATCATATTGATTTACCTTCAGCTGCATTGTCACAGGTTTGACAAATATGGCTGATGACTGAGTTTCCATACTGATGTGCAATTGTCTATTTGTTTTCACCTATGTTTAGTTCTGCTTTGTTTTGTTGGTGTGTAGACTAATATCTCATTGCTCAAGCTCTTGGAATAGCTTTTCTCCCTTGTATCTTAAGAGGTTTGGATTGTTACATTATTTACTGGCAGGACTAGTGTGGAAGGATTGAATGAAAGATCTTTTAATGCTGACAATGCTTAGTTCTGTTTCTGTTTTGATTGCCCCAAATGATGTTTTGGAGTGCACCTCTCAATATGTGGGCTTGTAACACTATTGATAAGAATGGGACGGAGCTGATACAGGTTGGCTGGAGAAAGTGCTGGAGAACATGACTTCTTTGAGTTTGTATCCTTGATTAGGCTGGGGTTTTTTGGGGGTGTGGTGTATTTTTTTGTGTGGTTTTCTTTTTTTTGTTGTTTTGTTTTTTGGTTTGGTTTTTTTTTTTGGGTGGGTTGGGGTTTTTTTTGTGTGTTTTTTTTTTTTTTTTTTTTTTTATAAAGTTTGGGAATTTTTTCTTTTTTTTTTTGTCAGGGTCTCCGCCAAATTTTTTTTTTTTAAATTTGTCAGAACAGAAAAGGGGGCTACAGCTCCCACTGTCTAGTAACTCTTGATGAATTCAATTAGGTAAAGCAATGGAAGTGTTTGAATTCTAGGAGAAAGATCTAAATAAATTTATTTGAATCTAAGTGAAAATCTGCTATCTTGCATAAATTAGCAAGGAGTAAAATTATACTAGCTCATGTTTCAGGTATGCGATTTGGAACCATTTGTAGTTTTTCCAGTGGAGATGAAGGTATAAAAAAAGGAAAGAAAAAGATTAGAGGGATGGGGGAAGGAACATGGTTCTTCTAAAGATACCTTAGCAAGCCCTATTATGAATTGTAATAGACCTCTGTGAGCAAGAATTAGTCTGTTTCTCTCAACAACAAAAACTTTGGTGTAGTGAGAGGGTTCTATTAAAAGCAAATACAAATCATAGGATTAACTGATTAAGTCATCTTCCTCTGAGGTACAGACCTTCCGGAGGTGAATTCCTTCCAGATTTTGCCAGCCTGCTGAGAAGACATTCTCTCTTCCTTTATACCAGTAGAATAACCCTGTGGAACATGTATTAAATCAAATATATGTTATTTCCCAGTGTTGCAAAGAGAATTTTTGAATTTGAAAGTCTGTTCACTGGACCTGTAATAAGATTGAGGAAAGTATACTGAATAAAAAAGTATAATGTGAGTTCAGTACTAGTGCTAGGAATATGCCTGTACAGTATTAGGCCCTCCCTTGTATTTCCAGAAGGTTAAGTACTTCTTTTTGTTAATAACGGAATTGGAAATTGCTTTTTCTTCCAAGGGTTTAAATGAGAGACCAATCATTAGAGAATGATGTTGTATCTTGGGAGATGAGGAAGAAGATTAAATGGAAAAATTGTATAATACAGTTTTGTTTTCCGTACTGTGTTGGTGGGTTTTGTAATCGTTATTAATACAGAGAACAGATGATCTGAATAGTGGTTGTTCTGGGCTAAAAGTGACCAGTAATGCTGAAAGATTTATAAAAGATAGCGCCCTATTTTAATGAGAGGCAACACTAAAGTCTTTTTCATTGTCATAGGAAGGTTGTATTCCAAAGGCTGGGTAGTTACTTCATTCAGTCTTCCCCTTCCGCCTTTGGAGCTTGGTTTAAATAATTTCGGTGTGAGGAAGCTTTTAGTTGATGTGGAAAGAAAATATTTGTGATTTAGTTGTCCAGTGCTGTGATGCCAGAACAAGCTTTTGCTGGTTTTAAAATAGCATTGTGCATTGAAACTCCAGAAATACTAGGAAGATTTTGTTCCCTGGTTTGGATTTGAATTTGTATGCTTCCTTGTTGTCCAAGGATGAGTGTGAAAACCAAGAAATGACCGGCATTTGCTTTATGGTGGGCAGAAAATGAAAACTCTCCTAAAACAATCAAATGACCTTTGCATGGGAATTGACATTATGATTTTTATAGTGTCTCCAGGAGATTTGCTACTAGTTGTCCATTTTTGGTTAAGGAAGCTATAACGGGACAGATGTGCTGTGATGATTTGGATCATATTGATTTACCTTCAGCTGCATTGTCACAGGTTTGACAAATATGGCTGATGACTGAGTTTCCATACTGATGTGCAATTGTCTATTTGTTTTCACCTATGTTTAGTTCTGCTTTGTTTTGTTGGTGTGTAGACTAATATCTCATTGCTCAAGCTCTTGGAATAGCTTTTCTCCCTTGTATCTTAAGAGGTTTGGATTGTTACATTATTTACTGGCAGGACTAGTGTGGAAGGATTGAATGAAAGATCTTTTAATGCTGACAATGCTTAGTTCTGTTTCTGTTTTGATTGCCCCAAATGATGTTTTGGAGTGCACCTCTCAATATGTGGGCTTGTAACACTATTGATAAGAATGGGACGGAGCTGATACAGGTTGGCTGGAGAAAGTGCTGGAGAACATGACTTCTTTGAGTTTGTATCCTTGATTAGGCTGGGGTTTTTTGGGGGTGTGGTGTATTTTTTTGTGTGGTTTTCTTTTTTTTTGTTGGTTGGGTTGTTTTGTTTTCTGGTTTGGTTTTTTTTTGGGGTGGGTTGGGGTTTTTTTTGTGTGGGTTTTTTTTTTTTTTTTTTTTTTTTTAACAACAGTTAGGACAATTTCTCCTAATCTTTCTGGTTAAGAGTTGTGACCCTATTTCCTGGATGCTTATGCTGTTACTGTCTTTGCCTTCATTGAAATTTACAGTTTTGCAGTTTAGTTGTATGCTGGGTGAGAGTGTGGTTTTTTATTGCTTCCTTCTTTCTTCTACATCTTTATAGCAAACATAGTCAGGAAAGAAATCTCGGGGATTTTTTGTTTCATTTTAAAGCACCTCGTTAAGTTAGCTGATCTAATAACCTATCTGGAAAATTGCCCCAACTTAAAAATAAATAACAATTGCATGCAGCCATACTTGGCTGCACAGCAAAATCTATTTTTAGAAACGGGTTCTGTCCTGTTTTCACTTAATTTTAATGATCTGAAGTTTTACCTTCATTTGAGAAATCCTAATGAATTTTGGCATAATTTCCAGTCCTTCCTAGTAGATAAATGCATGCATCCTCTGGATCAGTTTTCAGAATCATGTGTGTAAGGGAAGCCCTACTTATCTGTCAGATAACCTCAGGTATTCCAATAATTCCTAGTGTGTTTGAGTTCTGCCTCTGCTTGTTTGGTGTTTACTCTCATGGGGTCTTGTGGTTGGAAAGATGAAGTAGGCTGTAGGAGGTTGCTGCCATATAAATGCAATGTATTAAAAAGCAACTGCAATCCAATGTAGATGAGTGTTCTGATGAATTGTTTTCATTTTTTAAATGATCTCATGTCAGTCTAAGCAGTTAAATTTGGTTTTTATTTTTGTTGTGCATTAGCTGATGATTACAGCAGCAGACTCCTGTACTTCTCTCTCAATTCTATCATGAGCCTCTGTGTTGCCTTGAGATGTTTAATCGTCTTTTGCTCAACAGTTTAATAGGAGTAATGCTACTTTTCTACTTTTCCTAGGATCACTGAGGCTAGTAGAGCACTTCCAGGACACCGGATAAAAGGTTCAAAGTTCAGGGTCAGGTTAAAAGAAATCATTGTGCAGTTGGAAGTGAGTCAAGTGTTCACTCAACTCAAGATGAATAGGCTAGGTAAAGGTTAAATTAAAAAAGTTGCAGAAAGAGAGGGGGCTAAAACAGGACAGGCTAAGCTATAAATCCTGTTTATGTGACTCCTTATTTCCTTGTTTTCTTGTTGATTCTTGAGACTGTGAACTTTTGGCTTGTTGCTTAATGTCTAAACCATCAGACACAGCAATGATGCTAAAGTAATAATACTTTAAAATAATGAGATTGGCAAAAGTGCATGCCTGGGTGAGGTACCTGTGGAGGGCACGTATTCAGACATATCCACTAAAGCACTCTTGTAGTTGAAAGACTCCTCCACCTGTTTCTGTGTTTCTCTCCATACTGTTCCTATTCACTGTACCAGAGAGTGAATCACAGAAAGGGTCTACAGTCTTGCTGAATTAGAGTATGTTTCATTGGGAATTTGGGAGTTAGCAATGACAAGGCTGTATCGCTCATTCATTGATAAGGGTGCAGTTTTCCAGGATCTGAAGGGTGCCTGCAAGAAAGCTGGCAAGGGGCTTTTTACAAAGGGATGTAGTGATAGGATGAGGGGTAATGACTTCAAACTGGAAGAGGTGAGATATTTAGATTAGATGTTAGGAAGAAATTTTTCACTATGAGGCTAGTGAGGCACTGGAAGAGGTTGCCCATGGAAGTTGTGGAAGCCCCATCCCTGGAAGCATTCAAGGCCCAGCTAGATGGGGCTTTGAGCAACCTGGTCTAGTGGGAGGTGTCCCTGCCTGTGGTGGGGTGGTTGGAACTTGATGATCTTTAAGATCCCTTCCAACCCATTCTGTGTTTTGTGATGGAAAGGTTGATTCAACAACTTAGTGCATTTTTGTCTTTCCTGTGTAATGGAAAATATGTCTGTAGACTATTCAACCTTATCTCTAGAGATGCTTTTTGGCTGCAGGTTTTTGAGTAAGTTTGTGGGAGTTTTCATTTTCACAATCCTTTAGCAATGTTTGTGTTTACTGAAGCAATACAAAAAAAGCAGAGATGCTCTTCTGTTGAAAAGTCTCATCCTATCTGTTTGGTTGGGGTTTTTTTTGTGTGTTTTTTTTTTCCTAATGGAAGCCCCAGCTGCACCTTCTGCAAGCAGTTTCTGGTTGATTGGAGGGCCAGGGAAGTTGAAGTTGAAAGGAAGTTGAAGGGAAACTGTCTTTGCCTTCATTGAAATTTACAGTTTTGCAGTTTAGTTGTATGCTGGGTGAGAGTGTGGTTTTTTATTGCTTCCTTCTTTCTTCTACATCTTTATAGCAAACATAGTCAGGAAAGAAATCTCGGGGATTTTTTGTTTCATTTTAAAGCACCTCGTTAAGTTAGCTGATCTAATAACCTATCTGGAAAATTGCCCCAACTTAAAAATAAATAACAATTGCATGCAGCCATACTTGGCTGCACAGCAAGATCTATTTTTAGAAACGGGTTCTGTCCTGTTTTCACTTAATTTTAATGATCTGAAGTTTTACCTTCATTTGAGAAATCCTAATGAATTTTGGCATAATTTCCAGTCCTTCCTAGTAGATAAATGCATGCATCCTCTGGATCAGTTTTCAGAATCATGTGTGTAAGGGAAGCCCTACTTATCTGTCAGATAACCTCAGGTATTCCAATAATTCCTAGTGTGTTTGAGTTCTGCCTCTGCTTGTTTGGTGTTTACTCTCATGGGGTCTTGTGGTTGGAAAGATGAAGTAGGCTGTAGGAGGTTGCTGCCATATAAATGCAATGTATTAAAAAGCAACTGCAATCCAATGTAGATGAGTGTTCTGATGAATTGTTTTCATTTTTTAAATGATCTCATGTCAGTCTAAGCAGTTAAATTTGGTTTTTATTTTTGTTGTGCATTAGCTGATGATTACAGCAGCAGACTCCTGTACTTCTCTCTCAATTCTATCATGAGCCTCTGTGTTGCCTTGAGATGTTTAATCGTCTTTTGCTCAACAGTTTAATAGGAGTAATGCTACTTTTCTACTTTTCCTAGGATCACTGAGGCTAGTAGAGCACTTCCAGGACACTGGATAAAAGGTTCAAAGTTCAGGGTCAGGTTAAAAGAAATCATTGTGCAGTTGGAAGTGAGTCAAGTGTTCACTCAACTCAAGATGAATAGGCTAGGTAAAGGTTAAATTAAAAAAGTTGCAGAAAGAGAGGGGGCTAAAACAGGACAGGCTAAGCTATAAATCCTGTTTATGTGACTCCTTATTTCCTTGTTTTCTTGTTGATTCTTGAGACTGTGAACTTTTGGCTTGTTGCTTAATGTCTAAACCATCAGACACAGCAATGATGCTAAAGTAATAATACTTTAAAATAATGAGATTGGCAAAAGTGCATGCCTGGGTGAGGTACCTGTGGAGGGCACGTATTCAGACATATCCACTAAAGCACTCTTGTAGTTGAAAGACTCCTCCACCTGTTTCTGTGTTTCTCTCCATACTGTTCCTATTCACTGTACCAGAGAGTGAATCACAGAAAGGGTCTACAGTCTTGCTGAATTAGAGTATGTTTCATTGGGAATTTGGGAGTTAGCAATGACAAGGCTGTATCGCTCATTCATTGATAAGGGTGCAGTTTTCCAGGATCTGAAGGGTGCCTGCAAGAAAGCTGGCAAGGGGCTTTTTACAAAGGGATGTAGTGATAGGATGAGGGGTAATGACTTCAAACTGGAAGAGGTGAGATATTTAGATTAGATGTTAGGAAGAAATTTTTCACTATGAGGCTAGTGAGGCACTGGAAGAGGTTGCCCATGGAAGTTGTGGAAGCCCCATCCCTGGAAGCATTCAAGGCCCAGCTAGATGGGGCTTTGAGCAACCTGGTCTAGTGGGAGGTGTCCCTGCCTGTGGTGGGGTGGTTGGAACTTGATGATCTTTAAGATCCCTTCCAACCCATTCTGTGTTTTGTGATGGAAAGGTTGATTCAACAACTTAGTGCATTTTTGTCTTTCCTGTGTAATGGAAAATATGTCTGTAGACTATTCAACCTTATCTCTAGAGATGCTTTTTGGCTGCAGGTTTTTGAGTAAGTTTGTGGGAGTTTTCATTTTCACAATCCTTTAGCAATGTTTGTGTTTACTGAAGCAATACAAAAAAAGCAGAGATGCTCTTCTGTTGAAAAGTCTCATCCTATCTGTTTAGAATTGTTCCTGGAGGACAGACAGCTAATTCCTGTAATAATTTCTTTAATACTTAACTTGGCTATTATGCCCCAGATTTATGTTTGAACAGTGTATTATACAATACGCAAAATATAATTTATCCATGTGGTAGATTTTTAAAGATGAGAACTAAGCATGAAGATTATCACAGAATCTCGGTGGTTGGAAGGGACCTCTGAGATCGAGTCCAACCACACACAAAAAGAAAACAAAAACAAAAAAACCACACACCACACCCACAGGTAGCCTAAACTTCCACACAGCACTTCCTTTGTGTTATATGTGAAGTTGGGTGCTTTAGTTAAACTAAAGCAATGTTCTTTTCAGAGAAAGTAAAACTTAACTGGTTTCATACCTGTACCATGATTTTTTCTCATGTAGCCAACTGTTAATAGGCCTGTTCTTTTCTTGCATCTAGGTTTAGGTAGAGCCCTTATGAAAAGGAGAATTGTACTTCAAGGCAGAGGCAAATATAAAATTTCTTAGGTCACGGAGAGTGGTAAGAAAAGTCAAGAAGGTCCTTGCTTCTTGTTTTGAGGCTTATCAGTGTTGTGGTACGGATGTTTTTTTAGAAATTCAACTAAAATGAAACATGCCATGAAAAACGCCATGAGCAAAATTGTGTTCTTTCATGATCATTTTCTTTGCAAGGTTTCTCAAGTTGTGGTGTGAGGCTTCCTGGGTGTCTCACCTTGAGCTGCTTGCTACCTCTCCTTGTAGCGCTCTCATCTACCTATCTTTTTTCCTTCTGTTTTTTTTTGAGATTTATTTTCTATCTGCAGAAGTTTACTTGCCTCCTTTGAGTACCTGGGTAAATTCAGGGATCTCTCAGGGATTTCAATTTGTCAAAAGATCGTAATGCTGTCTTTGTTTCTTGCCTTATCCCGCTGCGTTTTTGAGTTGTTCTTTGAGGACAAGTTCCTGTGGCTATGCAGTTGATACTGTGCATAGTTCCTCAGAGTGATGCTGTTAAGGGTTTTGCTCTCCATGCTCTGATGTTTGTTAGGTGGACTGTACTGTAGTACTTGAGCCTTCTCTTTCAAGCTTTTCTTGCAGGATATTTCAAAGCTGTCTATTCTAAAGCACTAATAAGTGATAACAGGGGGGGAAAAGTTGTGGGAGATGTTGGTTTCCATACCAAATAAAACTCACAGAAGTGCACAGCTTTGTTTGGCAGCATTAGTGCACTTTGCAGCACGCTTGCTGTGAACTGACAGCCAAAGACCTTTTGTTCACTGTTTTAGAAAATTTCAGGCCCAGAACTCTGGTCAAAACACCATTTAGACAAAAAATGGTATGTGGACACTGTTCTGAAAGCCATAATCTCTCTTCTTATATTAAGGCTTTCAGATGTAATATAGAGATATCCCATAGTCTCTACTTGTTCAAAGGATCAAAGGCTTAAGAAACATAATACTTCAAATTGTGAGTTATTTGCCCTAGCTCCTGTTCACATGGAGTATCTTCTGCAGATTTTTTCTGATATTTACAAAGTGGGCAAAAGCTTGGATTTTCCTAGAGTAGGTTTGTTTAGTCTGTGGGGTTTTTTTGTCCTCTAAATTCTGAAATCCTTACTGATGAGTCTAATTATAAACAAGGCATTCCCGCATGCTTTTGATAAGTCTAAGTCTGCCTTGGGGCAATTACCTATTTCTTAGCATGATGTCAATGGAAAGCTTGAAAATGCTGCCACTTTTCTAGCTTGCTTTCTCAGGTGGAAAAGAAATGTTTACTGACACTGGCTTGGTAGATACTTAATATCATAGAAGTTCATTTTGTGTAGCATAGTCATGTCATCCTTCAGTCAAATACCCTGACTTTTGGTGGTTATACCCCAAATCAGTGGAGTATCATAGTGTGTTCGTGGTTTGAGCATATATGAAGACGTATTTTGCTGAACCTGGGGCTTGATCAGTTGAAAAGCTTCCTTCCTGCTTTCCACTGTTGTTTTCTGGTGCATCCTTGTGTCACACAGAAGCAAAAATGAAATGAAGGTGTTGTTATTATACACAGATTTTGGGCTGAGACAGGCATATTGGTTGTCAAAGAGGTGTTTTTGTTTCTCCTATTCAGTTCCCCCAGTCATGGTATATGGTTACACTGATAGCCAAAAATGTGTCTGGAAGGAATCTAGCATGAAGATAATGCTCTCTTTCCTCTCGGGAGTCTGCAATCTGTATTTGTTTTTTAAGGCAAACACCTACTGGGTACTTCTGTCAGCTGGGTCTTTATGGGAATAATATGAAAGGAATCACTGCCATCCTAATTTTTTTATCAGCATTTTATCTGTGTTTCGCATAATTGCCGATTGTACATTGTTTGTCTAATAACACACTCCTATCTCCCTATGTGAACTTGAAGTGTCTAATTTATTGACAGAGGATTGTCTTGCTTAGTGGATTTTATGAACATGTCATTTCTCATGTCAAATGATTTAGCATTTTGTTGGCATGCTAATGAAAAACAATGCTTCAATAACTTTGGTTTTGGTTTCAGTTTGGGTGTTTTTTTAAGTGTGAAAGTGACTTCCAAATGCAGTTGCTTGACTGAAGGACACAGATTCTCTCACCCTCCCTGCCCCCAAACCCTGTATCCCCACTAAGCTAATTAAACATCCCTTGTACTAGATGGCAGATGACGCTCTGTAGTAGGTATGTACAGGCTGTTGGCCTGTTTACTCAGTCCAGGAAATTGATACCATGCCTGAAGTCTGATTTGGGCCTTCTGCCCAAGAGTTTTAGCGTCATGGCTTCAAAATAAAACTGCATGAATTCCACATGTTAATCTAGTGCTCTTTTTACCCTGTAACCACCTGCCTGTTCTAAATATGACCTTAATTCACCCCATTTTCTCAGAAGGAAACGTGCTTCTTATATCTCTTGCTTTCCTCGTAGAGGGATTCCCTCCAGCTCTGTCATTAGCTGCATGACTGGGATAATGTTTGTCGTGACCTGATGTCTCAGCTGGAAGGGAGCAGATCAGTCACTGGTCAGGTTGGAGCCAGCTTCTAAAGATTGACCTGCTGCTGCCATCTGACACTGCAGGGTTTGGCGAATAAGCCTTACAATTTTTCTTCTCGTGTGTGCCTACGTAGATGTCTTTGAATGGGGAGAGGAAGTAGAAATACTAATTTCTGCATAGCTCCTCTATTATCCATCTGACATACGCATTGTTCATGCCATAATCATCCATCTGAAATCTTGTGTATGTTGAGATTTGAAATTTGAAGACTCTATCTTTTCCAGAAGTTTTAAAGAAATAAAACTAGTATATCTAAAGGGCTTTAGAAGACAAAATGTGTTGAAGTCTGGCTGTGACAGTTTGATATGTCTTCTCCTGCTGTACCTGGTAGAGACTATCACCAGTCGACTGCTGAATGATGAGAATGTGTGCTTGCATCTCATGCAATTTACTTTAGAATTTGGCTTTTTAGCTTGGTCTTATCTTTGTTGTCAGCTTTTAAACTGAGATTCAGGAGTTTTTGGATTGTGATGGAAGTGCAGACATGGGTCCTTAATGGAGGAGGAGCCTTTCCGACAATACCATAGCTAAAAGTCTTCTTTTACTTCATTATCTTAGAGAGCATTTACAGGATAGCTAAAATGGATATAAAAGATACTAGTTTTAAGTGGAACTTTTTGACTGAGTCTATTGTAGTAAATTTAGCCTTTAGCATAAGTTGTAAAAATATAATAGCTTTGCTAATAAATAATATTAATATGTATTGGTTCAGTATTTTTTTGCTGAAGTTTTAAACTACATCACATCACTGAAATGAGCAATATTGCTGGGTGAGTAGTTGGATTCACTTTGCTGAAGGGGTAGGTCAACTTGCAACAGGTTTTCTTCAGTAGGCATAGACAGAAAGTTGTGTGTTTATTTCAGTATAGTTTATGTCAGTTTTTTTAAAGGAGAAACTGAAAATCATTGTTTTCATCTTACAAAATGTAATAAAAATGAAATTTTATGTTGAGATCAGCTGTTTCTACTGATGTAGTATCCAGAAAGTCACCTCAGTTTACTAGCTAAAGACTATGCTTCCTTTCATTAAAAAAAATAAAAATATTTAGTTTTCAATGAAAAACATGATTAATAGAGGCATTAAAGTTAGAAAATAGAGGCATATGAATCTTGTAAAACTTGGATTTGTGTAAATAGAATTCTAGATTCCTTTGAAACCAGCTTGACTCAGTTGTGAGTTTGGAAGATAATCGTAAAAGGTAATCCTTTAAAATATTGCAACTTTTTTTTTGCTATCCCCAGCATAGGCTTCTTTATGCAGTTTTCTTGTCTTTCAGGCCCATACCTTTAGTTTTCTCATCTGTTACACCAGGAATCATACTTACCTGTCTTACAGGGTTGCTAAAAAGACTTTGTCATGTGTGCATTCAAGGCATCTTAAATGATGAGAAAGATCTTAACAGAAGCAATCCTGCCTTAGTGTATACTGAATGTAGTACTTTTGCCATAAAACTTTATTTGTCAAGAGATAAGATGTCATAAAGCCCTTGGATTACCATTGATAATGATAATTCTGCCAGTAATCAATCTGCCAATCAGCTCTTCTGTTGAAGAATGAAGAAGCAGTTTTAGTATTGATAATTTTGTGGGAAGAGCAGGGCTGGTGATTAGAATTGTTGAAGGTTGCTATGAGAAACCCAGTAGTGTTTCCATAGGGCATACCAATGTAGTTATAGAAGCTTCTTTTGAAAATTGATAAGGTGTCAGATATTTGTAGCTCTGCTTCAGAGCAAATAAAACAATAACAAATGTTGAACAGAGCAGATGACATGCACGTATCCTGATTTTTTTTTTTTTTTTTTTTTT
>NW_015090922.1:40348956-40484791 GCF_001431845.1 Calidris pugnax
TCTGCATGGGCAACTCCCAGGCTATAGCAAAAGCAGGAGCAGTTTGAAAGATCTTTCTTCTCCCTTCATCTTTTTTTTTTTTTTTTTTTTTTTGCAACTGCATGTAGCTTTCCAGAAGACAAGTTTGGGTTTGCTTTTAGTCTGCTAGAGCTCTGGCTTGATCTGGGTGCAGTTCTGAGAAGCAGCAAAGGGCATTTGCTATCAACCCATAGCAGTTGCTTTGATCTTTGGCTTTTGGCTCTTGCAAGGAGAGCAACAGATCCAAGAATCACAGAACAACACGTTGCATGGGGGAATGTTATGAAACTGTAAGTGCCTTGCTATGCTCTGCTTAAAATTTTTGATAAATTAAAGTGCTGAAGCATTGAGAGGGAGTAATCCTGCGACATCGGTAAGGCTCTGTATAAGAAACAAACACTGTTTTATTGTAGAACATCCCAGTGTACGTGCTTCCCATCCCAGTGGGAGACTGACTGCCCAGCAGAAGATACTGTCTGCAATCAGATCCCTGCAGTGCTGCATTGCTCTAGTGTGTCTGTCTAGAATCTAGCAGTGTCTTGCTTTATTTTACTGTTCATATTGCTCTCTGTGAAGTGGATTTCTTAATCTGAAATAAAAATTTGTAAACGTACAAATACAAACTAAAGCTTGTGAGTTAAGTTTATAAAAAGCCACTTTGCTTGTTTCAGTCAACCAAAATGTTAATTTAACTTATTTTCTGGATGTGAGCTTTAGCTTCTCAAACTTCAATCAGCCTAAGACATGAGGTGATAGTAGTAGCTCTCCAGCCTTTTTTGCTTACATCGGTTACAAGACTTAAGAAAGTATTTCAGGTGCTAATAGTAGCTAAGTAGCTAAAAAGAAACCTGATGGATTGGATATGGTATTATTTTATTAATATTTTGCCCTTAAATGGGAGGAAAAAAAAAATCAATGAATCTTACTAATACTGGCTCCTATCTACTTGATAACCAGTAGAAATAACAAAAAAATTTAACATATGCAAGATAATTAAATGGACTAGGTAGGCATTGTGGACAGTTCATAGCTGTCTTGGAATACTGAGGGTGGAATGTCTCTCTCTGTGTGGATGGAGACAGGAAAGAAGTTTTAGAGGGCTTCTAAGCTTAATTCTATACTTTGATCATTCTTGAGAGTGAGGGAAGAAGATACGGGTTTTTTTAGCAGGCCCATTAAATACTGTTTATGTGTGGGGTCTTTTGGGGTTTAATTGCTTAACGACTTTGTGTGCAGTAGGGATGGACAGGAAAAGATGCAATATTTGGTTTAGGTTTTCTGTGGTTACTCATCAGTAAAATGTATTTTGCTCCCATTCTTAGTGATAGATTTTGGGAGGGTTACTGTCAGAGTGACGCTGTGGGAAATATTTGGAAGATATAACTGACACACTGTAAATCTACCAGGTGCATTAATTTGTAAAATTATTTGTTCTTATATGATAGTTGTCTTCTGGGGTTTGCTTCCCCCCCCTCCCACGATTATTGTGGAATGCTTATCCGTTCACTGTCCATGTTACAGTTCCTTAAAGGTATATTAAATATGTTTGGAACAGTCTATGCCACTTCTTTTATGCTCTCTTAAGGCTTTGCAGTTCTGTTAATGCACTGAAGTGCTCATCCTGGGAATAACGAGTTGGTTAGTCATTTTTCTTCCCCAGATAATCACAGCAGCCTTTCCATATTCTCCTTTGACCAGTCACAAACATTATACAGCCCCTTGTGTGAGAGAAATACATTACAATATGGACACAAGGAGAAATAG
This sequence comes from Calidris pugnax, assembly GCF_001431845.1. Taxonomy (NCBI): domain Eukaryota; kingdom Metazoa; phylum Chordata; class Aves; order Charadriiformes; family Scolopacidae; genus Calidris; species Calidris pugnax. The sequence goes on from NW_015090922.1 coordinate 40,350,739, forward strand.
CACTGGCACTAACACGGCCGTGGCTGTCATGGTCTACAGTTGTAAGCAAGACAGGATATTTACATGTAATGTCTTGTTTTATATCTTTATAGAATGGCATATGCTGATTTCAGGTAAACATATAGTCTTTGGATTATATACGAAGTATAACATTTTTCTTTGTTTTATATCTTACATCATTGGTAGGTTCATGATACAGTGAAGTCAGTATCTGTATCAGGTATTATTTGAGGTTTTAGAATCACTGATTAGAATCACATATTAGATTTTCTCATATTTAATTTAGGTTTTTCATTCTTTTAATAGTGAGGAATAGAATTTTTGTATTCTGATAATGTAATTTCTTAACCAGCTGTCTTTGTTACGTGCTGTCATTCAGTAGAACAGGAAGTGAAAAGTAATATACTATTTTAGTTATTGGGGTAGAATCTTCTTAAAATGTCATTCTTGAGTTGATTTCAGAAGCTTTGTATCAGCTTTGTGAAATACTGTATATTTTACCTTTTTGTCTAAGTAATGATTTTTTGTGTATCCATCTACTACAGATGAAGTGTAGTGGCTGTTCCAAGCAGATGCTGAAGAGTTGACCTCATTGCAATCCAGCTGGTACAAAAAACAAGAAAGCATATAGTTTTCTCCTAGTAACCTCCTGTTATTCTGTGGTCTGTGCATAATACACAGTTAATGAAGAAAGTATTGAGGTGTCAGGAGAGCATTGGGTTCTGACGTAGTGTATGGTCTTATGTTCCTTGAATGTAAAAGAAACTGGAATATACTGATCTTCTTAAGCTATAGAATTGAAATCCTGAAAAAGATGTTTTCATGTAATTTGTTTTAATAGACTTTGTAAGCTCAAGGGGGACCACTGACACTGCAAGATTATGATGTTGCCTTGCCAAGCTGCTTACCAGAAAAAAAGCAGTAGAATTTTCCTTGAGCAGTTTGCAAGCAGACTTTTTCAATACAGAAAAGGAACCTAGTACAGATGTTGGGTTTTGTAGACAGAATGATCCGGGTGGATTATATGTTACCACTTGGGTGGTGGGGTTTTTTTCCCCTGATTGTTTTGTTCTTTTACCCTTTCATATAGACAAACATAAACAGCACTTAATATAATAAATATTAGGATTTCATGCAGCTCTGGAGGTACTTTGTGAAGCACTTATTAAATAAAAAACAAAGGATTCTACTAAAACAAGTTTGTTTAAATATGTAGTAATTTTAGGCATAAAAGGAAAAAAGCAACTGTATGCAAGATAGCTTTAAAATTTAAGCTCAAAGTTATATTATTTATGAAACAACCTCAGATTGCTTTTATCTTCTTGTTGTTACTTTTGTCTAGAATCTGCAAGCAGGATGGAATCCATGTTAAAAAAGAAAAAAAGGCAACCTTTGCATGAGCAAAGCATGAGTGCAGGAGTATGTCCTATATTTGTCAGATTTAGCAGAAGAAACCTGCTAAGTAGTACATCATCTACTAAATGCAATCATGTTACTATCATATTACTTTCCCAAATCCAAGTTTTCAAAATGAAGTAGAAAATGTATGAACGTGACATTCTTCAGTCAAGTCAGTCTTTTTGTCTGGCTCTTGTCTGCCATCTTCATCTGAAGATCCTTCTGCTCCTTGGGAAAGGCAGAAAGGTGAAGCTTGGCAATGGAAAAGTGTGGGTTTTTTTGTTTTTTTTTTTTTTTTTTTTTTCCTCCTGTTTAGTTGTGGATAGCTTTAGCTTTGTGTATTTGTGAATGTATTAGTTCTGTGTGAATATTTATGTAAAAGATACAGATTTAACTGTGGTGACAAATCTTTCCTTTGATTTTCATGCTTTGTAAATTCTGAATCTGAGCTCTACCAAAAATAAAAAAAAAATCTTGAAAGCATAGGCTAGGTAAAGATGCTCAAGGGATTTTTTTTTTTTTTTTTTTTTTTTTTTTTTCCTCCTGTTTAGTTGTGGATAGCTTTAGCTTTGTGTATTTGTGAATGTATTAGTTCTGTGTGAATATTTATGTAAAAGATACAGATTTAACTGTGGTGACAAATCTTTCCTTTGATTTTCATGCTTTGTAAATTCTGAATCTGAGCTCTACCAAAAATAAAAAAAAAATCTTGAAAGCATAGGCTAGGTAAAGATGCTCAAGGGATTATGAGTTTTGTTTTGAGGAAGAGAAATAATTGGGTCCAAAAAGTTTGAAAGTTACTGCATTTATATAACTTCCAGGGGAAAAAAAAATAATAAAATTAATTACAGGACTAGCTAGGGGGTAGGGAGAATATTACTTTTACTTAAAAAATCGCCACAATTTTACAACATTTGTTTACTTTCTTGATGAAACCTGAATCTGTACTGAATGGAAGAACATTTCATAACTTTGTAGAGATTATTATTAGAAGCAAGCACTATCTGATAGTTGAGCGTAGTTAAACGAATTACATGAAGTCTGGCTATCTTGGGATGTTGCCATGTTAAGAAATAGATCTATCAATACAATATAAAATGAATAAATTTTATATTAAAATTACATCTTTCAAAGGCCTGCTCTTTGCAGATTAACAAAGCTGAATGGGGAGAGTTGGCATCTCAACTAAATTTTTAGTTAATTATAGAAATGAATTTTCATACCTTCTGAGTCTTGCTAGTAGAACAACTCACTTCTGTAGAGAAGTCTTTGCTGCAGGTGTTCATTTAAAGCTCTGGGCTTTTACAAAGGCCTCTCCAGTGACTCTTGATTGTCAAAGTTGCCTCTAAAACAACCACTATTTGAGTCTCTCTATCTTCATGATATTATGTTCCACTTTAAACCCAGAGACCTTAGCACAACTTTCCGGAGCCTTGAGGAAAAAACATGGAACTTGAAGGAAAAGGGGACAGGTATGGGGAGGAGATGAAGCTGTTCCTTAGCTTTGTGTCTCTCTATTGTGAAGGCAGGAGTATCCCTCCTCTGGATCTAGACCTCTAAGCAGTGGTTGGGATGTGGGTGCAAGTCCTCTAACGCAGACTGAAATCTTCAGTTAAGGCACATTTTGAGGGACAGTCAGGACTAGAGTGAAGTTCTTGATCCCAAAGCCAACAACTGAGAAACCTGAATTCTTTGAAAACTGCAACTGATGTCATTTTTGTATTTAAAAAAAAAAAAGGTAAAAAATCCAAGCCATTGAAGGTTTCCTGTGTGAGAAGTGCCTTGCTTCACAGCTTTAGCTGAGCAGCCCGTGGTGAGCAAAAGGCTGTGTGATGGGAAGCTCATATTCACCATCCACTTCACGCCTGTGCTGCAGCTTGTGCAGGCATCACCCAGAGCTTCCTCCCTGCTGGCTGATATGGGATCCTTTCCTGCTGGAACACGCTGCACTCATACTGCTCCACAGTGATTATCAGGTTTCTCACTGAAATGTATCTTGCCATCCAACAGAAATAATTCCTGTTTATGAGGCTCTTCTGAATTTTAAAAGCTGGTAGCTTCTGTTATTTTCTCCCTTCATCTCCCCCTCCTTTTTTTAATTTTATTTTCTGTTTCCAGTGCACGTGTCACATACAAAGGTGTACTGGGATTCTGGGGGAGGATATCGAAACTTCAGTGTATGTTCACAAGAATCATTCAAAGAGCCTGTGGGCAGATATTGGAGATAATTAGGAACAAGCTGGAACTGCTGCAGGCTCGAGGGATGTTTGCAGGCTGCAGAGCGTTCCTAGGGGAAAGAAATTGCTCTGTAATTACAGGCAAGGTCAGTGCAGTCAGTTCAGTGCAAAAGAGATGGTAAGAACTGCGGCTCCCTCCCTTGAAGATCTTTGAATGTCATTAGCAAGACACAGTTGTTATCACTTTTTACGTAAATGTCCCCTGAAGTATACACTGTGTAAGTGTTCTCTCTGCTGCCAGGATCGCAGCCCTTTCTTGAGAGTCAAGATTGATGCTGGTAAGCGAAGGGAATTTCTTGGTCATACTTCACATTTCTTTTAATCTCAAAAGATTTTGAATGCGTGTTTCAGTGGTGTAAATCTCCAGTTTATTTAAAAGGCATGTTATTTGTACATTTTTCTTTTCTGAAATGGGTCTTTCAAGATCTGTCTGAAGTATTTCAGCCCACTTCAATATATTTGAAAATGAGGCATATTTTCATGGCTGATGTGGGTAGCTTTGGCTCCAGGACATTGTGGTGGCCATTTAAAATTCATCCTCAAGAGTCATTGCTTCCCACCCTTCTGAGGGCAAAGCCTTGAGTTGAGAAATAGTCTGTCCCCAAAATTTGTCACCAGAAGCCTTCAAGTGGCAATACTAGTTGCAAGTACTACTCCCTTCTGTTTCTCACTTGTGCTGTACAGCTCCACCTTCTCCATTTTGCCAGGGCAGCTGAATGTGGGACCGCACTGGGACTGTGTCAGGGATTGATTCAACTTAAAACAAAAAAGAAAAAGCTTTTGAGCTCTGTTCAAACTGATGGGAATCTAGGCTGCTGTGGTGCCATACCTCCCACCCCCTTCCTTACACTGGCAATGGTGGTGTTGCACGTGCACGGTGAGTTAGCTAAGGGAAGCTCTCTTAAAATCGATTGCTGGTTTTGGAGGGTGTTTTTGGCAAGATCGGCTTCCTGAGCTGCACGATTGGAAGAGTGCTGGCGGTCACGTTAGAAGAGACTGGAGGATTGTCACTCGTCACAAAGGAAGCTGAGAGTGCGGCTGAATCTAGCAAACCAGACTTATATTGGTTAAGCTGTTGTGAATTTTCATTTCTGAAATTTTTAATTGGGTCATTTCTCTGATGTAGTTCAGAGTGTTGCACATGGAGTGATCATCCTGGCTTAAGTGAGGGGCATGTTGTGCCATGCTAAGGGTTGAGAAAGAAGTGATCAGAGCTGCAGGAACAAAAGTATCATGAGTCACCATCCCTGGATGTGTTTAAGGGACGTTTAGGTGGGGTACTGAGGGATATGGTGTAGGGGAGGACTATCTAGAGTAGGGTAGATGGTTGGACTCGATGATCCCAAGGGTCTCTTCCAACCTGAACGATTCTATGATTCTGTGATTCTATCTTCCGTTTGTCTTGCAGCTAAATGCTTTGTATTGTGAAGGTCCAGCCTTCGATTACTTTTCAGGTTTTCTTCCTTGCCATATAAGCATAACAGATGTAGCACTGTTTCACTCGGAATTTTCCTATGAGTGTGTTTGACCAGTAACTGATTAAAGGGACTTGCAGCAGAGCCTTTTGATGAATGTGTATAAATTGAGAAACTCACAATTAATAGCTTCTAACAGTTTACTTAAGGACCCTTGGTGTTCTCCTTGAAAATATTTTTTCCTGAAGGCATTTTAAAATCTGTTTTTTGCTTGTTCTTCCTAGCTGTATTCTTTAATTTAACTCCTATTTAATCTGATGATGTAGCATTAAGCATTGATAGGTCTAGAAATAATACAAATATTTCCGTTATTTTTCATGTAAGACAGCTATATATGAAAAAACTTGCACTTTAAAAAAAATGTATACAAATACATATATTGCCTTTTCCCTTATTACAAGAACCCAGGAGGGTCATTCAGCACATCAGAAATGCAAATCAGCTACTACTGTTTTTTATTTTCACTTTTCTGAGAGTGTAATTTGGAGGAGGTGGTTGTGAGTTTGTTGGGGTATTGCGTTGAAATAAATGTTGTCAATATTCCTGATGAATGTCTGCTGAACGGCCACTAACACAAGCTCCACTTCTCTCAATATGCTGACAAATACATTTTCTGACAGTTTTATTTGCTTAACGATATATAGGTGCATATGACTATCATTACAGCGTCTGTATTAATGGGCTGGCAGTTGTTATTACAGTGCCTGGCATTATACCTTTGCTACGTATCTGTTTCAGTGCAGCTGTGCTGGGGTTACAGATCTCTTTACATCTCTGATCAGCATCACTGACTGTCTTGCCCGGGCTACGCAGCTGTCCCCGAGCAGGGGAAAAGCTTCTAGAATTACCTAAGGACAAACATTGTGGAGAGAAAAGCATTTCAGAACAAACAGAACAAAAATCAAGCATCTTCTTTTTTTTCCACTCTCCACTCTTCCTTTCTTTTTCTAGGGGGCAAAGAACATTTTTTGCAACCACTGGTCAGCTTATTGGTATTTGTTTAGAATCATGTCCTTCAAATTAATTTTGTATTGTTGTGTAATATGAAAGAAAGGTGTTGACCTCAATGACTTGTACCACAATGGAAGGTGAATAGAGCAAAGATAATTAGAACAGACGAGTGAAAGAAGAGGAAAACTAGCACTTATTCAGGCCAAAATTACATTTTCTCCTTAGGGAATTGGCCCTTTTTTACCTCCAAACCAATTCTTTTCTTGTATGTACTTCAGCCTTTTAGGAATTGAGTGGTTAATTTTGTTGAGTCGTTTTGTTTCCTTTTGAATAGGATTATTTAATATTTTGTGTTATATTATAAGTTGCATTAAATAACAAAATGTATCATCTTGCCAGCTTCTAGCTCTGTAGTACTTAACCTGTTAATATAGTGACTACAGTGGTAGTAGTGACTAGCGGTATAGTAATATAGTGGTGTTACAGAATGTGCCTGTCACATTCAGCAGTAATCTTGAAGATAACTCCCACAGTCATCATTTGATAGCTGGTGGGATCATCTGCTACCAGCTTTTGCAGAACCGGTTGTGGTTTGATCCTTCAGAACAAAATGCAAGTTCATGGTCTCGCATTTTTAATAGTATCTTGTTATCTTCATGGATAGTGGTGTGTATAGTTTTTCCTTCTTAGACTGTAAAGGGAGGAATAATCGCAGTTTCCTTTGACCTCACGCAAGTTTGAGAGGAAGGAAACCTGGTTAGGCTGAAAAATCCTGAAATCTGGTAGCCTGACTTTTCAAAGACTCTGTAGCTTATGTTTCTTTCCAGATGATGTTTGGGCAGTCAGAATTTTCAAAATGCAGGCTGAGTGTCTTTTTTTTTTGTTTGTTTGATTTGGTTTTCTGAAGATAATAATTTGGAAATAGTGTACTCACCTGAATTTTCTTTCTCTGTTTCCCTTCCCCTCCCAGTCTCCTTTTATCCTCACCTTCAGATATTCTGCTCTGGAGCCTTGAAGAGTGGGGTTTTGAATAAACATAAAATGCTGAAGAGCTTGCTGCAGTATTGGTACACTTGGCTGTGCATAACTTCTTTCTGTCAACAAGAGAGAGACTTCAATGAAAGATGCATGAGAACAAGCAAATATTTTTCTGGTTGTCCAACTGTGGCTTAACACTTACACTTTATATAAGTTAATGGAAACAGTTAGGAGATAAACATGATGGGTTAAATATTGACAAAATATGAGACCCACTGTTAATAAGCTTTTTTTTTTTTTAAATTAATACCTATATTATAGGTATTAATTTAAACATAACTTGTTGCTGGTTTTGCGTTCAAAAAGAGCTGTGCTTTCAAAGGAAAATAAAATAAAATACTTGTGGATCCTTCTTTCCTGTGTCACAGGTCTAATATGTTTTTGTCTCACTAGGTATTAGTAGTTAAGAAGTGTTTTACATCACCGGGCTTAGACTCCAAAGGGTATTAGAGGATGAGTTCAAGTAGCATCTCCCTTTGTTAAAGGGAAGATCCAGAGCAAAGACATTTTCGGCTGCCCTTTAAGTGAGAGTAAAAGTAGGTAACTTCAATTTGTTGATATTTAGTGTCCTAGTAGTGCTAGAAATAATTTACCAACAAAAATAGATACTTTTTCAGAATCCAGTGTATTTCTATGATTAGCCCTTGCCCTGCTCTGACATACTGAATAAACTTTGATGCATAAAGTTTGATTATAAAAAAATCTGCAGTTAAAACTTTAGTTTGGATGAATTTCATCTGGAAGGCCAAGTTCTCTTTACATGGGGATCCTGAACTGAATTCAGACTTGGGGTAAGGTCGTTCAAGTAACACCTAGCTCTTCTGTAATGCTTTTTGTCCTTAGCTCTTACGCGAGCTTTACTAGAGGCATTTACTGTTAGCTTTCTGTTTCATGGTGGGGAAAAAGAAGGCAAAACACTTCATTTAATGTGTGAAAAAGAGCAGAACTGTGGGATTGCTGTAATGGTGGAAGAAGGAGGGGTGTCTAAATTAGTTACTGATTTTCTTGAGGGAAGACTAGCATCTGAATATTTTGATTAGGTTATTTCTTTGAAAATACCAAGTGGGTGGAAACGAAGGAGAGGGGAATGGAAAGAATTAAATCTTAATATATAATATATGTAATCTTAATTCAGCCTATCTTTTGAGTGTTTGACACTACAGACTTCAAAGTATTTTTGGTCATGTCTGCTGAATATAAGTACAACATAAAGGAAGTGTTGACAATCAGTGATTTAAAGGTATTCTTGTAGGGTGCATTGTATTGAGAGAGAGGTATTTGAATAATGACTGACTTTATTCCTTTTGTAGTTATTTTAGTTTTTCTCTCTCCCTGTTCAGCATTCATAGTGCTGTTATGATATTTTTAAGAGGAGAAGCCTTTGGTTTCTCTGGTATTGAAAGTGATGGTAAATTGGACTCGAGTGAGAGAAGGTTATTGGCCAAGTCACAGTAGAGACCTTTTCTCAAACTCGTTAATTTTATATGCAGTGAATAAGGACAGAAATTGCATAGAGATTTTGTGCAAAGCCACTGCGTCTGTAGTTGTCTGAATTTTAAAATCCCCTTGCAAAGTCATGGTACTTGCACAGTACCATGCAACAGTTCAAACAATTTTGTTTAACGCTTAACTTGCACAGCTCTAACTGATGTTTCAGAGACTGTTTTCTCAGTATATCAGGGTTTTTTTTGTTTTTCTGTAGGATTAGTAAAGGCTTGCATCATAATACACATGCTACTACCATAAAATGTCAACTCTTGAATGCGGATGTTTGTTTGCAAGAACTCAGTGTATATGGAAATAACACTGCTGATCCTTGACAGGATCACATTTGCTTATGGGATAAGTGGAAAAATTCTTCTTCAAACCATTATTTTCTGAAAGTTTTTATGAATTTTCCTTTAGATGAACTTTCTTTGGACTTTAATTGAGAAGCACCATAAATCTGGAAAGTCTAGGTGGCGTTTCTCATATCCTCATTGTGCTATGATGAGAAGAATTGGTAGCAGCCATTATTTTTAAATCTTTGGTTAGTTGTAATGCTGAAAAGTTCTGGTAGTGACTCTCCAAACCTCATGGATGGTGTTCTTAATAAGTGTGCTAGCTGAATAGTGTTGTAAACTGTTTTATGACCTTGCCTTTATATCTATAAATTTGTTTTCTTATCTTTTTCTCTTTTTTAAAAAATTCTTCTTTGTACATCTATGCTAGACTGAAAAAAGTAGTTAACTAACTGAAGTGTGAGGTTAGTACAGTGCCGTATATAATATAGACAAGACCATTTTTACAGCTGTGATGAATGTCATGAATGTAACTCTTCATTTAAATGAGCTCTCTTTAGCAGTAGCTGTATAGATGCATTAATTGTGCATATATGTCCACTTCAGATACAACTTCTGGAACATCCTGGACAGCCTTTTGGCTTGGTCTCTTACTGTATTTACACTCTTCTGTATATAACAGAATCTGGGTAATATTTTCCCGGAGAAAATTGAGGCTTATGTGGGACTTGAGTAGTCTTTAAAATTCATCTGTATTGATTCAAACTGCTGAGCTTTAATTTTGGACTACCTTAGATCTCTTTTAAAGCGGTAATTTAAGCCCTGGAGGAATCTTTCTCAGTCTCCTTTGAGACTAAGTTTAGCACAGTACTTTCATGGTTTGGAGCATCTTCCATATGAAGAAAATCTGAGAGCTGGGACTGTTCGGTCTGGAGAAGAAAAGGCTCAGGGAGATTTTTTCGATGTGTATAAACACTTGATAGGAGGGAATGAAGATGAAGGAACCAGGCTCTTTACCATAGTGCTCAGTGACAGGACCAGAGGCAGTAGGCACAAACACAGGAGGTTCTCTGTGAACATCAGGAAGACCAAGTACTAGCACAGGTTGCCCGGAGAGGTCGTGAAGTCTCCATCTGTAGAGATACTCAAAAGCCACCTGGATACAGTTCTGGGCAACTGTTACAGGTGACCTTGTTGCAGCAGGGTGGTTGGACCAGATAAGTTCCAGAGGTCCCTTCTACCCTCAGCTATTCTGTAATTCTTTTTGTGTGCCTTGGATTCTACCTCTGTGTCTACTCCATCAATGAGACTTGCCTTCCCTACCCTCATTCCAAAGTCGTGCAATCTTTGTTCAAGATCTTGCTCCAATAACTGCGACCAAAAGAAGGTTCCTTTCCCTTTCCCCCCTGCAATGTATCCTTCTTGAATAGGTTTCGTTAGTTATACATGTCAAGTTTTGGGAACTTTGGAAGTGAAAAAGAAAATCTCGTAGTTTATATTTGTGTGTGTATCAAATACATATGTGTGTCTGAATATTGCATGTATCTATATGTAATATAGATATTTTATAGGAGACCAATATAAAACCCTTAATCATAATGCTTTGCTTAACATTAGTCTTTATATCTTTAAGTTGTTTTGTAGCTTATTTTATTAATTTTTTTTTTGTATGTGTGTGCTTTGTCTTGCAGAGTTGGAAGAATCCATGGATTTCAAGCTTTGAATGACGAGCATCTTACAAGATTACCTAAACTGAAAGCTAAACTGAAAAGGCAAATGCAGCTCTGAGTACCAGATTGAGTGAGCTGGTGTGTGCACTGCATGTACATGAAAACGCACATGTTTCTGTCATCACATAAACTTATTCTTGCATATTCCTGAGAGCTTTGCAGTTGATGAAAATTAATTTGAGAACCAGATGGAGCACCTTTACAGCACAGGAATCAGTAACCCATGGAAAGACACCTGCCAGTAATGTTCAGCTTTCCACATGGTCTTCACGGGTGAAAACAGTTTGCAAGAAGAGGAAGAAAAAACACCCTCTGCACAGAAAAAGCCTAAGAAATACCTCCACAACCTAAATCAATAGCTGTGAGGGAAACAGAAGAATACAGAGAGTAGAGGAAACCAATTTTGTTATCGCAGAGGAATAATGTATAATTTTTGGCACGTTTTGCTTTGGGCTCAATAGATTGTGAATGGACTAATAAATCGTGACCATATGTTGAGTGATGATGACTGGAAGTAAATAAGTTGAGGAACTATGGGACAAGTCTGGGCATTGAACTGAGCAAACCTCGTCGTCCTTCTTGAGTTAACCAGGTCATCAAACTTGCATATTCTTTCTCCTTCTCCTTTTTCCTCTTTTCACTTAGTGTGGTATAAATACTAATTAATTGAGCTCATAAATGTTATTCAAATAAAACAATTGGAATACTTCATATGTTTCCTTCTTGTACAGCTGCAAATGTTGTGTCTGGAACTATGAATCTGTGCTGTAGACAAGCATCAAGAAGGAAAGATCCGATCAAACAAGCAAGGAAAATACCTAGTGAAATAGCGAACCCAGGAAGTCAGATTTTTAATGCTGCTCCTCTTTCTTTTTTAGATGATTCTATTTCTTCCTTCCTTGAATTTTAGAAGATTTTGAAAGAGTGCTTACTTGATGTGCTTTAATTCTGGCATTTGTTTTTTACAGTAGGATGAAAAGTCTGTGATTCCTTGTAGCAGAAAAAAAGGGAAAAGTCTAAGAAAAACAGCTTGACATTTTAGCCTGTTTCGGAGGAGAGAGAACTTCATGGTTCACCTGAGGCAAACTTACCTGCTTTGAAAGCCAAAAGCTTTAGAGCATTTTTGATTCTGCTATAAATGAAGAGGGGGTTTCTTTTTCATTCGTGTGTGGCAGCGAAAAGTGGGAAAGCAGGCAAGATAGCGTGATAAACAGTTCAGGCTGTGTTGGGTCTCTGGTGGAAAAAAAAGTGCTGCAATGAAAATCGGATTGGCTTTGGATTGCAAAAACTTTTGAGTCCAACGAGCGGTTCAGTACCAAGAGGGATTTTCCCAACTGGCCTGGCACACCAGTGCCTGCACAAGTTCGGGTCTGTTTCGCACGGTTTGTGTGCCTTTTTTTCCCTTTATGCAATCTCTTTCAGCTTTAGCAGCAGAAATACATCAGATGGAAAAGATATGCCAGAGGGCAGCTTGGAAAAGATGAATGTCATATATATACATATATATGTCTGTGCGTGTGTTTAAATTTCTGCAACTGAACTTTTGAAGAAAATCTGACTGGAGGAAATCTTAAAAGCCTTAAGTTACTTGAAACCTACACATTTGCAACTCTTTGTCTCTGGAATTGCATTACGCTAAACTGGAATCTCAGGCTGTATAAAGATTATATCAAGTTGAGCAAAAAGATGACTTAACCATTTCTTGAGCGCCTCTTATGAAGTAGCTGTTTCTCCAAAGGATAAGTGCACCCTCACTCTACAGACTCAGAAACAAAAATGAACCTGAATTTTTTTTTAAGTGTTACTTTTTCTTAGCCAACTGCCATCATCTTTTATAGAGGAATTTTTCACTATGCATTTGGTGGATATTTATAAACACTGACCCCATCCTCCTCCCTTTCAATGATCTATCCCAGGTCAGTCTTATCAATAAAAAAAAAAAAAAATTGATTTAAATTTTGTGCACTAGACATATTACTTTCTTATGTCAAAAAATAAAATCTTTAAAAAGCATGTATGCAGCCGTGGAACATGGGCCTGTTCTTTGCAGCGATTCCAACATCCTCTGCCTCTCCTGGAAAGGGAGAGTCCCCAAAAGTGAGAAGGAGAAACCGGTGTGCAGGAGGCGGTACTATGAGGAAGGCTGGTTGGCAACAGGCAATGGCAGAGGAGTTGTAGGCGTCACTTTTACTTCCAGCCATTGCAGGAGGGACCGCAACACCCCTCAGAGAATCAACTTCAATTTGAGGGGCCACAACAGCGAGGTAAGCAAAATGTGTGTTACGTTTTAAAGGAAATTACAGAAATCTCTTTTTTTTGTTAGTATTGGTAGTATTTCTGCTTTAAATTTTACAGGGTAGTATGAAGGAGGCTCAGGACTAATCCAAATGGGATTGGGATCTATTGGAGTCTTTCTAGTAAATTCAGGCACACGAGGCTGATGGTGGAGAGCTTCTCTGGAAATGGGTCTGGTTGTGGTTTGGCATATTTTCTCCTTCACTCCCCAGCACCTCTCAGATTCTAGGCAAATTCAATAAATGTGTGTTAAGGGAGTTAAAAGTTGTGATGGTTGACTGCTTTTACCAGTATTAAAGTCTGGCTTGGAAGACTAATGGAAAGACACGGGAGTGGGAGATGAGGTCAGTTGAAGTCTGCCAGTTTTTCAGAGGCTGCAAACTGGACTGGCCTGTGGCAGGGGATAGCTGCCATCTCTAGAAAAACTTAATTTTATTAGGAAAAGGGGCAAGTGGGACTTCTCAGAAAAATGCAAAGATGCCTTGCAGTAAAATACTGTAACTTCAGAGTGCAAGGCATTGTCCTGACTATGATGCCACAAAAACTTCTCCACCTATTTTTTCTGGAAGGGATAAATCTGTTGGTAAAAGCTGATTATTTCAGCTGTGCTTTACTGCCTTCCTGGCACCTTTCCATAATGCTTCATGGCAAGTGCAGATGATGCCCTGTAGCATACAGAGTGTCTTGGACAAGTGGGAGAACTCCTGTTTGTTTCTGCTTTTTAGTTAGGCTGCATTTGGATGTGCTCTTTGAAAAGAATCTGTGCAAATTAAAGCTTTGCCCTTAGGTTAGTGGGTGGAATGACGCTGTATGTACTGAAATGAAAACCAAAGATATAGTGTGGTTTTTCTTGTCTTTTGTGCTACTTATTCCTTGGACTCTAATATATGTTGCCCTTTTGACATAAGCTGCACTCAAGATTTAGTGGTTGGTGATTTTTAATAACGTTGATAACTCTTTTATAAAGAGTTATTCTAAAAGCTCCCTCTTTTTGAGGAAAAAAAGGGAGTAGGGAATAAATATTTGGTCTAAAATAATTGCTTCCATACACTTTGTATGCAGGTGTGCGGGTGCGTAGTAAATTATATAGATTTTTATATTTATAGATGTATATGTTTGAATCGGGTTCATTCAGAAAATTACAGCCACCATTTCCTAAAGGGAAGAATGAAGTTTGGATCCAGCATTTTGTTTTGAGCTGTCTCTAGTTGTCAGTATAATTTTTGACTGCAAATTGCATTTTATTTTTGAAATGTATGATACAATGACCGCTTTTTTCTTCTCTAAATTTTCTGTGAACCTGGGCACCTGTTTTTCTCCTTTTGCATAATATGTGTCTTGGAAACAATGGAGGAAATGCTGCTTATGGGAATGGGAAGTCTTGTTGCAGAACGTGGAAATGCAAGAATAGGTTTAAATACGTGCCAGCTAAGTGGAGAAGATGCTGATGTGCATGCTGCCCTTTGGTTTTGGCTAGTTTTGCTCTGATTACTCAGTTGGCCATTTCTGAGTCACTGCATTGTTGCTGAGTGGATTGAGCTGTGTTGTTTGTACATCCTTTCACCTAAGAGTGATTGGTACAAGAGAGACTGAAATGAAAATATCCCATGTGATTTTTTTTTTCTATTTGGGTGCTTAAAATGTTCTGGGTCAAGGTTGTCGTTAATAAAGAGTTGTGTTTCTGTAACTAATCTTTCTGGTGAATGAAAATATGTGAATGACCAGAATAGAGACTACGAATTCATTTCTTTGAATGGCACCACAAAACTGGTGTGGTGGGGTCAAAAATGTGTCTTTCTGAAGGAAGAGGAGAGGTGGCTTTGGTGCAACTAAATTGCTGTCATGAGTCTGTGGCTGTTACCGGATTTTCCTGCTGGAATGTGTTTTTGAGCATCGGTGTAGCTGAAAGTTCATCCTGACAGGGTGATGTTATACAACACTCTTCACCAGGCTTACTGGATGTTATCCTTTTATGGGAGAATCCTACTAATTTTGGTAGCAATAAAGCTGTAATACAGGATTTGTTAATTGTTAAAGGTACATAGTTGAATGGATAAAGAGACTTTTTCTTTAGAAAAACCCCTTCCCTTCTAAATCTGTCTGATGAAAGATTCTTTCAAAGAAAGAAAACATTGAACAGCACTGCTGTTTGCTAATACTTGCATAAGGAGGAGTAAATGTTTTGTTTTCATATTCTCATGTTAAAAAGCAAGCCAACAGCAACCTTGTCTCTTCTGTGTACCATGTTACACAATGGAAAATGTTGATTTTGCAAGCATGTCCTGGTATATGAGTCTGATTAAAGTTACAATTGTTGTACGGAATGTGCCCAAAGGGATGTGATTGACTTAAAATTGTAAGAGCCTGTCTGTTTCACTGACCAATTCTAGGATGGTATTGTGTTGTCTTGTTCCCAGAAATGGTGATTTATACCTCTACGTATTTTTCTTTTGGATAAACCTACTGTGACAAGCCAAGTTTATTGCTTTTCTGAAATACATTGCTGGTTTAATATTAGTATGCATTAAATTATAAAGTCTGGAATGCTATAATGAGCTGAGCAGAAGAGGTGAAAATATAGAAGCTAAATACTTTCAATTTGGGGTATAATTAGCAATATGCTGTGGGCATAGCAGTATATTGTATTTCAGTTTTAGGGTGAAAACCTGGAATGCGGCAGCGCTGTGCTTTTGGCAAGAACGTGAGACTATTTTTAAGTGGGTCATGAAGGTGGATGCTAGTGATGTATTTTTGCGATGTTTTTATGACTACTGAAGAGATTCACTGAAACCTCCTTTTGGTACATAACTCGTTTTTTGACTGTAATAGCATGCCTGTAGCATATCAGAACAAATAAGAATGAAGAATCTCCAGGACTGAGTTCCTGACACACACATTACAGTGGTGGACTTGCGTGAGTCATCACATTGAACAAAATTGAGAATGAAATGCTTTGTAGTATGAGCCATGCTGGAGTTATTACAATTGCTTCAAGGTTGTTTTTTAGAGTTTGCAACTAGGAAGTGGCTGCCGTATTTCTTTAATTAACAACGTTCTTTTTATTTGTAGTTTCTAAGGATGATTGCAGGGATTAAACTAAGCCTATTCCATTTATTCAGTGGCAAGGGGTGAAAATGCTGCATTTTTTGATAGATCTTTTTTTCAACTTTGGCATTGCATTTTTAGTCCTAAATCTCATTTCCGTAAGGCTCAGCATTCTAAAAATTAATATTGAAATGGGCCTGTATCAAAGGCAGAAGCAACTTTAATGCAGAAGGAAGAGGAAATGTGTGTTGTGCAGCAGTTGTGCAGCTACGACGTGTTTCACGTGTTGTAGGAAGCACGTTCCATCTCTAACCTGGGAGGTGTCTCTGGGAGGGTCGGTGCTGGATGGAGCAGATGTGAATGGCTGCAGACACATGGTTTAATTTGGTTTTGGAGCACTTCCCTTGGTCTGGGAGAACAAAGTGATGGAGGCTGGCACTTGGTGGGTTTCTTTCATGAGTCAGGTAGAATGAGCAGCCAGGGAGCAGAGATGAAGTAGCCTAAAATACCTTCCCCTCCCCTGCTCGTGTAAATGCAATGCTGTGCAGAAATTAAAGAGTGAAATTTAGAAGTCTTTGATTTTGACCTAACTTGACTTTACTTGACTGTACTGGAGAACAGTGTTAGAAAATAATTGAACACATTCCTTTTATGACTCTTATTATTTCTGTGATGAATTAAAGATTAAATGAAAAATATCTGGTCACTTCACTAAGGTCAGGGTTTCACCCAGTGTGACTGAAGCATGCCAGACTGATGAATACTTTTATTTTTTTAATATTACTACAGAGACCCTGGCTTTCAGCTTCTGGTCCATCCTGAGGTTTCTGAGGAGAGACTTGCAAGGGAATCTGTGAAAGATAATTAGAAAAAGAGCCCAAACATATCCTCAGTGGATTTCAGTAGCCTTACAGGAGCTTCCTTTCCAGTGAAAGATTTACAGGATGTCTGCAAATCAAACTGGTTGGATGGTGCTGCTGTAGGTGTTTCTTCTAATGAGTTCTGTTGTGTCTAGTGTATTAAGAAGGTAACAGTTTCTATGGCACTTAATGTTTCTTAAAATATTAGTGTTTAAAATAATGTTTTGCAGGTGCATATTTTTCTTTTCACTGTGCTAACTAAAGAGACATCTTTGATATATTTAATATGATTCAGTATGCTAATTGCTGGACTGAAGCATTAAAAAGTAGTGCAAGAATATGCAAATTCTCATGCAGTGAATTAAGGAATGTGATGAACACATTACTGAGTAGGCATAGTGTTTTTTTGTGTAAATGTAAAGAAAATTGTTCTTTTTTTTTTTACATTTGTCATTATTTGAGTATCCTAAGTACATGACTCCAGCTGCAAAAACCACCCTGTTTTTTTAGCACAGGATTTCGAAGTAGACAGGGACATAAACATATTTCAGCTGGACTGTCAAAGGAATTATTTTCAGTTACAGCTTTTCAAAGTAATGCTGTCCTTCAGAAATATTCAATAAATGTTGCTTTTCATACGACATTGGTTATGGAAGTCTCTGCACTGTTCTTGGTTTGGTTTTATTTTACAGTGGAAGGAGGTTACAAATCGTTTTTCCTGTTTTGAAAAGAAAGCTATTCTTTATTCTCTCCACCTTTCTGAGCTTGTACGTGAAAGTTCTGAGCAATTCTGGCAGAGCAGATTATTTCCAGAAGCCTATTGCTTGCATAGGAAATAAATTTTAAACAAACAAACCTTTTCAACAATGTTTTTTGTTTATAGTGTTACTGGTAAAAATATAGAAAAAATATAGAAAGCCTTTCTTTTTTTTTTAAAAAAGCGCCTTTGTCTGTTTTAATTGTAACTGACATTTGAACCTTAAATTTTACATGTGATTTTTATTATGATTCCTGGAGAGGAAAAACAAGTCAGTGTGTGAGTCTTGACAGCCTGGGTACCTTCTATCAAGTGTTGCCTTCAGACATGGTTGGAACAGTTGTTAGTGGTGAACGCTTAAGAAATCTTGAGGTAGAGAGGTACCGTAATGATGCCTTTTGGCTACAGAAGCCTCAGTGGTACGAGACATACACTGATGTAAACTGCAGTGGTACTGCAGATCTTCTCTCCTGCTTCTCTGTCACTGTACGCAGAAGACAGGACAAGGTTTGTTGGCAGAAATACCATCTTTTTGTTAAAGCGAGCTAGTATAATTGGAAAAGACAGACAAGCTTTTGGGCATACAAGGTTCTGAAGAAGACTTGTGTTTATGAATGCTTGCCTAGATTTTACAATGCTGCTAGCTGATACAGTGCTAAATCTGTCTACAAACCATGCCCTTCCTCTGTCCTTAAGCTGTTTCATCTTTTTGTTAAAATTGGAAAAGACAGACAAGCTTTTGGGCATACAAGGTTCTGAAGAAGACTTGTGTTTATGAATGCTTGCCTAGATTTTACAATGCTGCTAGCTGATACAGTGCTAAATCTGTCTACAAACCATGCCCTTCCTCTGTCCTTAAGCTGTTATGGCTACAGAAAAACAGTGCAGCAGAGAGAGCCAGGATTAATCCTTCTGTGGGAAGTGACTTGTAGGAGACTAGGTCCTGTGCCTGATTGAGCTGTGTCTGTTAAATTTATATGGTGACTAGTGTTGCCAGGCTTTTTTCACTACTTATTTTCAGAAAGGACAAACACATTGGGGTTTCATGCAGGCTCCTTCTTATACCTTCTTGAACTGTCTACTCTGCACTTGGTGCTTGAGTACTTTAATTTCTTAAAACAAGTATTAAAAGAGCCAAAATACATGTTAAACCTCTTTGTTAGTCTTTTTCTTGCCAATCTTTTAAACTTCTGATGAAGCTTAAATAGGCTCTGTGGCACGCAAGGAGGCATCTTTCTTACCCTTTGCTTAAAAGAGGTAGCAAAGGAAATAAATGGAGCTGAAGTTGGAAGGGGTTGATCTCCTTCCCTTAAGCAACAAGTAGCAGTCCTGTTTCTGTGCCCTGTGTCAGTTTGCAAACCCCAAGGTACGGCCTAAACTGTTCTGGTACACCTTCTGTATAGCTTGTTCACTCTAAGAAGTGGGACAACTTTCAACGTGTCTTTTTTCTTTGCGATACTGTTTTTTTTCCAGCCATGCTCAGCTTCTGCTTCCACAAAAATTTGGCCCTTTCTGTCTGTCCATCCGTCTTTCTCAGTTGCCTCAGAATCCCAGTCTCCGTGACCTCTTCCAAGTTCAGGGGAGGTTGGCTGCTCAGTGCATTCTCCTCTTACTAAGGTACAGGATTATATTTGTCCTTAAGCAGCCGTGTGGCTTTGAAGCAAACCATCCAATGTTGCTGCAGCTGTAGCTGGGTGGTGGGAGTTGGTGATGCTGCACTGATTTATCCGCTACAGTCACGCGTACGCAGTGCGTTCCCTGCAAAGGATAGATAGGTCATCCGCTTTGGGAAAATTTAAATTACAATTTTTCTTTTTTGTTTTAATAAGCGTCTAGAAAATCATTCCCCAAGGCTAGGTAAAAAAAAAAAAAAGGAATGTAAGACATGAAAACAGTATTGTCAGCTTTTAAACAAAACTAATTATATTTGGAAGCGGGTGATCAATGTCAATGTTTTACTGTGCTGTAACAGGTGGCTACAGTCATGTTGTTAGATAATTCTACTCAAAGTTTGAAGTGGAATCAAGCTTACCTTTATCAGAAATGAACCCTAAGCTTTTATTCATGTTAAATTGTTGCAAGATAACAATGTGAATATTGCAAGATAATGATATGTCCAAGAAGCATCTCTTGTCTTTTGAATTAGGGTGAAGGTACACTGTTGCTCTGGATAGGAACAATTTTTTTTGCAATGATAGTTTGGATACTCAAGGAAAATAAGCGCATTTTCTTTAACAAGAGCTTAATGATGAGGATGTACAGATGTAGTGAATAGGTGAGATTACTACTGATAGTTGATACCTAAGCTTGGAATAGGAGCACCTTCTGAGTAAGGAAGGTTGCAACTCAATATGCATACATATACACTGAGCATCTGAATAGTGGAGAAATCAGGTTTTATGGTAGCATTTCTGAGCCATAAGAATCATTAAGGACACTGCCTTGGTTTAAACGGTTCCCAGAGGAATTCACCAAATTACATATCGTCTGAACAGATAAGATACCCATTACGAGCCATAAACATTTCACAATATAATTGAACATAGAGCACCAAGTAATTGCTTGTCAAGTATAGCTAGGATGTAGGAGGACAGACAAAAGAAATTTTATAGGCACTTGGGCCTATAAAATTTTATATATATTTTATATATATTTTATATATATATACATTATATATATAATGTATATTTCTGCCCTGATAGCAATCTTTTGTGAACATGTGTGAACTTCTGAAGGACTTCTTTGTGTTCTCTTTGAATTAGGAGATTCTTTAAAGGGAAGTAATCCAGTTGTATAACAAAAATGTTACAGGAAGTAATGAAAATGAAGTTGAATTATGGAGAATTTTGTGAATTTTCAAAAAGAAGTGCTGGTTTTAAGTTTTCAAAATAGAATTGTGGTGTTCTAGTTCTGGAATTCCTGTACAGATTAATATATTGGAAAATAGTATCTTTATTTGTCATTTTTTTGCATTTTAAGGAAATGAGATGTACACAGATGACTTTAGTAATGAAGAAAATACATCGTTGTTTAGCCTGGTCAGAATGTAATGAAACTGCAAAGTACAGTGGATTTATTCTGCTATTCAGAAGGACACTCTGGCAGGTAGAAGTTCGCACCCCTTGCCCTGATTAACAGCAGGGTTCTCAGGTTGGTGGAAGATGTGTATTGGTGGAGCCTGATCTGGCAATTTTGGGTGTTCTCTGAAGACAACAGGCAACACTGTCTCCCATAAGATTCTAGTGGTGTACCCCAGGGATCAAAACTGAGTCTAGTCCTGTTTGACATCTTCATTAATGATCTGGATGATGGGGCAGAGTTTACCTTCAGCAAATTTGCAGATGACATCAAACTGAGAGGAGTGGCTGGTATGACAGAGGGTGGTGCTGCCATCCAGAAGGACCTTGACAGGCTGGAGAAATGGGCTGACATGAACTTCAACTAGAAGTGCAGAGTCCTGCAGCTGGGAGGAAGAACCCCATGCACCACAATCTATGCGGGGGGCCACCCACCTGGAAAGCATTTTTGCAGAAAAGGACATGGGCATCCCAGTGGATGCTGAGTTGAACATGAGCGAGCAACGTGCTGTTGTGGCAAGGAATGCAAATGGTGTCCTCAGCTGCACTGGGACAAGTATCGTCACCAAGTTGAGGAAGATGGTCCTTTCCCTCTGCACAGCACTGCTGAGGTCACATCTGGAGGTCTGTGTCCAGTTCTGGAGGGCTCCCCAATACAAGAGAGACATGGACATACTAGAGAGAGTTCAATAAAGGGCCACAAGGTTGATAAAGGGAGTGGAGCACCTCACATTGTCCTGGTTTGAGGAAAGGCTGAGAGAGCTGGGTCTGTTCAGCCTGAAGAGGAGGATCTTAACAATGTATATAAATACCTGAAGGGAGGGTGCAAAGAAGATGGAACCAGACTCTTTTCCGTAGTCCTCAGTGACAGAGGCAATGAGCACAAACTAAACCACAGGAGGTTCTCTGTGAACATCCGGAAACACTTTGTCACTGTGAGGGCAACTGGCTCAGGTTGCCCAGAGAGGCTGTGGAGTCTCCATCCTTGGAAATGTTCAAAAGTCATCTGAACACAGTCCTAGGCAACTGGCTGTCTATCCCTGGTTGAGCAGGGTGCTTAGACCTTCCAGAGGTTCCTTCCAACACCAACCATTCTGTGATTCTGTGAAATCTGTTTGTAAGTCTGGGTGAAATCCTTTGCACCTAAACTGGTGGAGCAACATCAAAAACCACAACTCTTGAAGGCAGGCGGGAAGTGTGAAATATGCAAAATTGTGGAGAAAAGCCATTCAAGTTTGGCTAAAATGAGAGAACAAACGGATGTGCTAGAGGAGGCACAGAACATTTTTTCTGAAGATGAATCCAGATGATATTCCGAGTAGTCAAGTAGTTGGAAAGTGTAGTCAAAATCCTCATGGGAAATTACAGGCAGAGATAATTAAAATGCAGATGAAATTTGAAGCTGTTGGATGTGAGGGTAACTTCAAGAGAAGCAGAATTAAGGAACAAGAATTGTCACTAAGCTGAAGAGAAGAAACTGCATATGTGGCACAAGCTGTGCCCCTTGGAAAGAAGTTCTAGAAGAAGCTGCAGAGCATAATTCTGTTGCAAGGTATAGACATCTGTAGCCCTGCTTACAACAAAGTAATAAAAAAGGGCTAAATGTAGTCAGTGAAATAGCTGACTTCTGAAGGAAATTGCATCACAAAGGTAGCAGTGCCCTAATTACTGAGTGCGTTCATCTGCATGTAAAATGAGAAAATAGCAAGTAACGATTTCATCAAGGAAAGACAGGCAGAACTGTGAAGAAGCCTGCAGCAGCAGATCATCGCTACCTAGGATAGGTGTGGACATGTACCTGTAGATGTGCAGGAGAGCCAGTCTCAGAAATGTCGTCCAAGCTGAGATTGACACTGGCTTTTGTGAAGCTGAGCAAACGTGTGGGAGATCTGGCTTTCACAGTCAGCAGAAGGCAGCAGTCAGTTCCACAGAAGTAGTTTCCAGAGAGGGTAATGGCCAGCAGCAGAGGACACGACTGGCAGTATGGTGACCTCCTGAAGTTAATGTCTTGAGTAGTGTCCTGGAGAGGGGGTCAAGCATAAGGACCTTCAAGAGGCGTTGGAGGAGTTGAGAAAGAGGGAGTGTTTCAGCCCATTGAAGGAGAACGCCATCATCTGAGTAAGATGGAAAAAAGAAAGACAGAGGGTTCTTCCACCCAGGGAAGAGACAGTTTTAAAACCTTTAACCTGAAAAGAGTTAGAGGAAGTTGAGTTTCACAGAAAATCTGATTCCACCGAAAGGAATGAATCAAGGTAATTCTCCCAGTAGAGACACAACGGAGAATTACGTCGGTGGAAAAAGAGGTGAGAAGGAGACTCAGGCTTGATTTTTATCAATTACAAAATATTAAAAGCAAAGATATGTTTGTAATTTCTAGCTACCCTAATGAGGGCCTTTCTTGAGGAATGACCTTATCTTTAAAGGGTGCACATGGGAAGATATCCCAGCAGGCTGGTTTGAGGATACAATGAGGGAGCTTCCTGATGCTCTGCTGTTGGTAGAAGGAGTGTTGATTGCATCCTAGAGAGCTTAGTTTACAAGGGATACGAGCAGGTCTTTATGTTAGGATTATCGTAAGGAAAAGGGATCCTATTCCTTATTCTTTCCCTTCCCTTAATTTTGATTTGGCCCTGTGAAGTATTTCGTGAGCCTGGTAATACGTAAATATCTCACTCCTCAGTTCAGCAGTATTCTGGGGGCGTACAATGAAGCTGTGTTATCTGCTGCTGCACAGAAGTGATAATGTTAAATACCTGGTTAATTAATAAACGGTGCTGCTGTGGAGGGAGTTATATTTATTGTAGGGAATGGAGGCTCCAAATGTGGTTCCTTGAAATTAGGTTTCTTTATGCAGAGGACTAAGTGAGTAAGAAAGGCTGCAGTTTGAGAGTACCTGTCACTTCTTGTTCTGGTAATGTCATGAGTTAGGCTTATACTTCATGACCTAAATGGGAGCAATACTGAATAAAGTGTACGAAATGGAAGAACATTTGATGTTACGATTACAGGCACGGATTGCTTTACTGTACAAAGTGAGCTGTTAGCATAAGTTATGTTTATTGGTGCATAAGATAAATGTTTTCTCACGTGTGTCATCTTGGCAATTCTAGTTTTGCCCACAAGTTGATCACAGATGTTAAAGTAGGAATTGCTGTTTTCCTATGAAATGCCGTCAAACTTCTACATGTTTCATTTAAATTTCATTGCATTTTCAGCATTCTTACCGCTTCCAGAATAGTGCCCTCAATGGTTTCTTCAGATTTAGTAGTCCTTTAACTAATTAGGAACCCAGACCTTGCATTTAACTTGTGAGAGAAGTCTGTGTGTCATAAGGTGAACCCAGACCCTGCGTTCCACTTGTGAGAGAAGTCTGTGTGTCATAAGGTGGCTTGAATATTAGCAATATTCAAGTTATAAAGGTTATAAAAATGCAAGTTATAAAAACGTAAACCAAGACTTGCTTATTGAGAAATATGTATTGGAATGTATATATGTTGTTCTTGTTTGAAGGAAATCAGAAGTCTCTTGAAGCAGTGTTTCAAATTAAGAATAGTTGACAAGGATAAAATTTGTCCTGCTTTAAATACTTTCTCCAGAAGAAACAAGTCCAGCCAGGAGGTTAACAAATTAATTAGAATATTGTCGTTTTAATACATACTACTTATGCAACCAGTTATACCGTGTCATTATGTCTTATGGCTGCCATAAAGTCATTCTGTTGATTAACCAGATTCAAATTAGGCTTTGACACAATGTTATTATGTATTATTAAAGGTCCTAACTGGAGCTGGAGTTTCATTGGGTTAATTGTGGTAACGGTTCCAGAATTGTGGTCACTGGGTACGTGTTAAAATCGCCCTGCCTCAGCCAGCTTTCTGCTCAGTTCCCTCCAAGTGCAGAAGTGAGTTGTGGTTGTGATTATCCTGGCCAGGGAGATGACTGCCTTTACTGGCTGGCAGCGGGTGTCAGTAATTACAGGTGTAGGTTGCTTCTCCATCCTGAAGGTCCTGAGCTGCTGCTAACAACTAAAATGAGCCACCTTCTGCCCGAGATGGGAGAGGGAGATGCCTTGTCTAAAAATAGATGAGCCTAAAGTACCATTTGAAGCAAATGTGTGTAATTTTGTTTCTGTATGTATATAATTTTATACAGCCTTGTTTTTATTTTAATTGCTCTTTCTGTAGCTTTGCATAATTGCGACAATAATTGAAACTTGTTTGTAAGACTTGAAGGACTAAGCTTGTTCATGTGACTAGAAAACATACAAAGAAGTGGTATTTTACATATTTACATATATCTTAGGAAGGACGTGGACCTGTTGGAGTGGGTCCAGAGGAGGGCCACAAAACTGATGGGAGGGCTGGAGCACCTCTCCTAGGAAGACAGGCTGAGAAAGTAGAGGTTGTTCAGCCTGGAGAAGAGAAGGCTCCACAGAGACCTTGTTGCAGCCTTCCAGTACTTCACGGGTGCCTGTAGGAAAGATGGGGACAAACTTTTTAGCAGAGTCTGTAGCAATAGGACAAGGAGTAACAGATTTAGGCCAGATATAAGGAAGAAATTTTTTGCAATGGCAGTGGTAAGACCCTGGCATGGGTTGCCCAGAGAGGTGGTAGATGCCCTGTGCCTGGAAACATTCAAGGCCAGGTTGGATGGGACTCTGAGCAACCTGATCTACTTGAAGAGGTTCCTACTCATTGCAGGGAGGTTGGACCTTCAAAAGCCCCTTCCAACCCAAACCATTCTATTAAATATATATATATAAATATGAAAGGATATGTTACATATACTTCCAGATAAAATAAATTCATGTAAGTAAAGCAGTTGGAAAAATAACAGCCATGGAAAGGTTCTGTTCCACAGAAAAGTAAGCCAATGAGGAACTAAACCGTTTGATCTGGGGACCTTGTACAGTCTCCTAATGTGTCATGCTTTACTTTCAGCTAACTTCATAAAATATAAAACAAATGTTCTATATTGAGCTAAAAATTCATGTGGAGCTTGATAAATGTGCAAATAGATGAGAGATACTGTAACGTGATACGATTTTAAATGAGAGCGTAGCATTTTCCTAGTGACCTTTGAATATTCTCATTTTCTAATTAATGATTCTTCAAATCTGTTGTGAATAGGCATGAATCATAAACTAACAAAAGGAGTAAGTTTTCTGTCCTCTTATTTTGCCTATTCAGCTGTTTTGTTTTGAAGGAAACAATTTCTTCTTTTACTATGGCTATTCAGGTACTGTCAGTATTTCTTTCCTACAAGTTCCCCATTTTTAATAACTGAAACTAAACTAGAAACACCTTTTTGATATATGTACCCAAGATGGAAAATCTTGCTGGGCACTAGGCATTTTATTACTTCACTTGGGATATTTTTCAAGATAGTTTCTGACCATGAGACTATTGCACTGAAATACACAGAAGTTTAGTCACAAGCATATCTCCTGTCAGCAAATAATAAGACACATACTTAAAAGATTTTAAACTTGATGGTTTTGGGCAGCTGTTATTTTTAAGTTTCTTGTGACGTTTATGTTTGTAATCTCCAGGACAGAAATTTGAAAGCTTTTGAATACTGGAAACACTCTTGTTTCTCGGGTTGTTTTTTTCTAATACTACTAATAGTATTAGAAATGCCTTGCTATTAAAACTTTGTTTTCAAATTGTTGGTGCAAATAATAGTAGCACCTGAATTGTTAACGTTATTTCTACTTGCTCTCTAGAAATGGTAAGCTTTCAAATATTATTATTGTACTGTTGAAAAATAGGTAATTTCACATGATGAACATTTATTATTGTTTTTACTGGTGTTTATTGAAGCAGATGGTTTTACTAATTTGATGTAGGGGTCTAATTACAATTACATGTTAAGCGGTAGCGAGGTCCGTGAGAGTAGGGGAAAGAGCTCAGAGTTTAGGTGGAAGTGGGGATGAGCAGACCCTGGGGAACTGGGCAGTGTGGTGGGTAGGGTGGGAGTTTGGGACTGTTTGGATGCGAGATGCAGGAGTACCTGGAAGGGCATACCTGGAAGGAGAAGCCAACCTGCCGCTTTTCTAATGAGACTGTCAGGCCCTGGGGTTGGACCTATCATTCCGAGGTCCTGAATTCCCTTTAATTCATAAATAGCTATCAGATGCAGTCAAAATATCTTCATCCTCTGTAGTGAGTGATCCAAACCAGAGGTGACAACTTTAATAGCTGTTAGTTAAATGTAGATAGTAGATATCAGTCCTGCTTATTCGTTTTGCGGATTGATGGTGGATGTCAGGAGCAACATGTAGGTTTTTCCTATTTCTTTTGTAAAGCTTGAGCAATTTGTCAGACAGCCATTGTGTATCAGAGAGCAAGATTAAGCTATCAGAAGTTATGAAATGTCAGCATTACCTGCAGTTGTTTTACTGTGTCAGTTCATTTCTTTGAATGTGTTGGCGCATACATATTATGATTCAGTTTTCAATTACCTTTTCTTTTTTTTTGACTCCTTGGAGTTTCTCTTCCATTCAGTGCCTGTATGGGGTCTGTGGATGAGAGAAAGTTGCTTGAACAAACTCTTTTATTACTTGTTTCTGAATTCAATAAATATGCAGTGAAGGGCATGAAGAAAAGTGAAGCCCTGTCACTGGAGAGCTGAATGTTGCTGTGGAGGATGGGGTTTTTTTACTGAGCTTTTCACCAGAACCAGGATGTATTTCTCATTTTCTGAGTAATGGTAGTAACCATTTGACTATCTTTGGAACTGTAAAGATGAATTAATTTTCATTTAATGCTCAGATACTCTAATTCTACACAGGTAGCCAGTCTTTCCTCGTCTTAAAGCATTTGCTTTTGTCAGTCTAATCTTGATGATCTTCTGGGGATCTGATTTCACAAGCCAATTTTAAAATAAATTTTCATGACTCATCTTCAGAGTTTGATCATGAGTAATATTTGGCCCCATAGCATGTGGGCAGTGTTTTTTTGGTATATATCTGGTTAAGCTTGAGGGATTCCTTGATGGACAGCATAGCTAACTTCAAACTTGAGATTCTAGGTGTATAGCCGTAAGAGTAAGGGGTTCTTCAGCTGTGTTTCTTTTTCAGTTGTCAGCTCATAGTGATTCAGTTGGTTCCTCAGCTTAGAAATCACCTGTTTGGAACTTCAGAACAATTGTAGTGATGCAGATTGTGCCCAGAGGATGTATAACACGATTGCTATTAATGGGAGGTTTTAATAATTGCGTTCAGTGTTGCTGATGATAACATTAGAGATGTTAGATCTAACTTGCCCTGTTGAGCTTGACTTTTAAGTGTTCTAAAAAAATTCTGTGATGTACTTATATGCTGCAGTGATTATTAAGACTGAGAATCACAGGCATTTAATTGAATCTGAAACATGGTAGTGTGACTCCCTTGGGTAGGCGTGAAAGCTAGAAGAAAGTCAGATAGTACATGGAGTGAAGCTTCTTACTGTCAATTAACTCCAGAATCGCTTGAGAAATTTAGACAGTTAATCAGCAAACTTATTATATCCTCATCAGAACTGCAAATACCACCGCAGTCTGAAAAATCAAGTGGAGTTTTCAATCCCACCAGTAATGCAAGATTTTGTAGGTTAATATTGGTTACCTCTCTTATATTGCCTGTCTAATATGGTACTTCAGTGGGTTCAAGTGGGTATAATGGAATGAACTGTTGTATTTAAGAGTAAAGATATTCCTTTGGTTGTGAAAGCAACAAAAACTTATCTTTTCTCTTTACTATAACTCTGTGGTGTTAACTTCTTATCTTGAATGTCAGCAGAGGTGAGCAAATTGTCACATGGGGAGCAAATTTATTGAGTAAATAGTTGCTACTGCTAAATAAATTACTCTTAAGGCTGCATTTTAAAGCCCTTATATTACCAGAATAAAGCAGATGCCCCTAAAATGCCTTAAAGAAGGTATGTGAAATGTAGAGGACGTTTTAGAGAGGGGGTAAAATGTCTTTTAAAATGTCCTTTATACTTCCAGGTGGTTGCAGAGCGTGCTTTTTTGGGTTTACTGACCAATGTGATGATGGTTAATTTTCCAAATTATTTTTACAAGTATTCTTTAACAACAATTCCATTGTACTCTGCTGCGGCACTTGTGGGTAACTTCTGTCAGTATAGATTTAGCTATAGTTCTTGTGAAATTGAATTTTTCCTTCATAATTTTCCTTAACAGTGAAAGATGACTTATTATTTTTTAAATAATAGTGTGGACAGCACTGGTTTTAGTGGAGCATGTTAGATTATGTAAAATGTTATTTTACATAATATTCTGATGATAAGAACGACTTTCTATTTGAGTTTTTTCACAAATTGAAAGTATTTGAATTTTTTCACTTAAAATAGAATTTTCAAAAGCTATTTCTCTCGCTCCTCAATATGTGTAATTCTGCTTGAGGAAAGCCTGCTGCTTTCTTCATTCACTACTTGGGATAAGTAGGGAGGTGAAACCTTGAAAATACTTAAAATAAAATTGAAGACACAGATTTTCCATTTCTGTGAGCCAATAGTAGTCTAAGTTGAAAATAAGAGGCTTATTTTTGAGGATTTTTGATCAGCTGAAAATTTTTGGAACAACTCTAATCATGACAATCACATAATTGACGGAAGGCTGCTCACCAATTTGTGTTGATTTTTGGGTGGTTATTAGCAAGCTAATAACTCTGGATGCTGTTTTGAAATTTCCTGTCACTTCTTGTCATTGTCACTGGAAGCAGTGGGTGTCATTCCAGGGGATCAGCCTGGCATTTTATATCACATTTCTCACAGGTAGTGATGAGGAGCACAGCGTATCCAGACCAATGATGCCCAGTCTTCCACCTGGAAGTGGAAGTGGAAGTGGAAGTTACCTTAGGGGCAGCTGTAGAATATGCTCATTCCCATGCTTTGCTGAAGGTGGCACAAGCGTGGAGCCCAGGTGCTTTGTCATGGCCATGCTAAGGAATGAGATTTGGCTGCCCTTCTCCCTTGTGGTGTTACCACCAGCGCCGACAAACTCTTGTGCCTTACACAGCTGCAAGAGCCACTGCAAGTCTATGGTGATGGCACTCTGTGTTGGAGGTAGCTGGAGTTGATCCGTCACTGGGGACTGGCCTGAAGCTGTAGCAGAAGTTCTTCATTCACTTTCCCAATTTTGCAGGGTTTGTGAAGGATCCCAGCAGCAGGAGACAGAGTCAATCTATGGAGGAGAAAAGAGTGAGGCAGGATCTCTCAGTCACAAGGATGCCAAACCATCTGACATCAAAAAGCTGTTAAAACGTACAAGTATATGACAAACTCTAGCTCAAATAGCATGCTGGGTCTTTTAGAATATTAATCTATTTTATGATCTCCTTTTTATAAATAAAACTATATAATAAAGTGCCCCGGGGCTCTTTGAGATGAAAGGCATTAGATAATGGCGCCTTTGGATGTTTACCTCTTGTCTGGGCCTGAGAATTCATTTATCACTGAAATGCTTTATTGCAACATCTCTTTTCTTGCCCATGTGTGGTGTGAAACCATTTGAATGTCATCCTTATTTATTTTAAGTTGCCTATTGTGAGGCATCTATGGGCTGAATTAAAACAGATACGAAACACTAAAACCAAATCCTTACATAAAACTGCCAAATAAAATACATAGCTAGGCAAGATTAAAAAAAAAAACAACAGTCAGACACAAGGACAAGCCCAATAGACCTCTTGTGAACCACCCAGAAAGGGATTAGTTCCCAGCTACTCAAAGGAATGGGAAAAACAAGGGTAGGAGATAAAAGAGCAAAGGGAGGGGACCTGAAATAGGTTAAAATAGCTCGTTGAAATAAACAAGACTTGCAGTAAAGGCAGCCAGAAAAGGGCAAGAAAAGAAGTGC
The DNA here is from genome assembly GCF_001431845.1 of Calidris pugnax. Taxonomy (NCBI): domain Eukaryota; kingdom Metazoa; phylum Chordata; class Aves; order Charadriiformes; family Scolopacidae; genus Calidris; species Calidris pugnax. The sequence goes on from NW_015090922.1 coordinate 40,381,244, forward strand.
ATGCTGAAATGTTAGGCAGAAATTTAAGCTGTTATGTAGGGGTGGAAGTCACTCTGGTGCAATGTGGCACCCGGAGCAGGCAGAGTCCCTCTCTGACATGCAGCCTGCAGGCTTCGGTTTGGTTTTGCCTGGCCTTTTCAACCTGCCCATGAACAACCAGCTGCAAGGAGGGAGATGGTTGTGCTGATACAGGTCAGAGAGCTGCTCTTACAAAAGACAAGTTTGATTTCTTTGGTTGGAATTACAGTGTCAGGGTCCTTATCCACCTATTAAGCGCAGAAGACCCAAGTACTGAAATGTTTTGCAGGATGAGGTCTAGAAGTTGTAAAAAGATGCATCCTTTTGAGGTTTTGGGTTTACTGACCTTGCTGATTTCTTCTCTTTCCTAAGACAAACCTTTTGTAGCCATCAGAATGCTATAGGTTGATGAAGACCAAGTACAAGAGCTTATCTAAACCATCCCCTTTTTCTGAGATTATTTCTCCAGAAATGGACCCTGCTTGTTTGTAATCAGCACTGTAATCCTTCACCTGTGCCAAGTTATTGCCCCTAAACAGGTTAAATTATTGAGGATGGGAGAAAAGTTTAACATCTATCTTGACATTTTTGGTAACATCAACTCATGCTTCCAGCTCTAAATTTCAAAACAAACACAAGCTGAACATTATGCTTCTCTTTTGTTACACCTCCTGGCAACCCGGGGTTGGTTTCTGCTTTGCATAGCTGCCACTTTATGGGACTCTTACTGATGGTTATTTTTTCCACTTGGTCCATTTAGGCGTTTGTTTAAATGGTACAAATAAATTAATAATAATAAAATATATCTTTAGTTCCACTGCTGGTTTTCCTCAGGCAGCATTCCTGTAGTTTTCACTCCCTCCCTGCTTGCAGTCACACCCTTTTGTGTTAAAAATGTTTTAATAATAGTACAATATTTTGCTCTTTCTTCCTTTATTCCTTTTGAATCTCTTTATGTGAAATTGGTGCTTTTGAAAGCTGGAACTTGACTGTCCTGGAGGATAATGAGAGACACTGGGCAGAGTGGGTATGCAAAAAGGCAGTTGTAAGAAGTCCCGTGTCTTGCTTGCTGTGACCTTTAAAGTTTTATGGTCATCTATTGCCAGGGTCCTGGTGCGATTCCCAGTGTGGATGCTGGAGCAGCTCCTTTGTGGAATCCCCTAAGCATTGGGATCAGGAGCACATGTATAATCATCATCTAACTGGAAAAGGTTTCAGTCATTACTGTCCTGTCTTAAAGGTGTAATTGAGGGCAATCTGCAGGTGACTAGGAAGATGCTACAGATTCTTACCTTTAGAGTCTTGTATGAATTGGAGAGTCATGACTGGTTTGTGAGAGATATCCAAGGGATGTTATGAACGGTATGGCTGGAGCTTTACAAAGTAGTGGAGCATTGCAAATTTCTCCTTATTAATGTGTGTTTGGTATTTGTATGTTAAAAATAGAACGACTGTTTTCATTTAAAACATACATTAATTGAAATAGTGAAGAGAATGTAAAGTAGTGATTGCCGTCACATCAAGCAGAGGTCTGACTCTACTGAGGCTCTCTTGGACACTGAAGTTGTCTTCATAAATCCAAAATTGTCATACTGATGTGAAGCCCCATCCTCTTCATTGCAGTGTTGAATGGACCTGCAGATGGGTGCTACGCCCAGATATGCAGGATGTGGGTAAAAGGAATATGATGAAAGGAATAGTCTGGTTTACGCCCTGTATGCAATCTACTATTTAGCACTTTGTATTTCTGTTCTTCACTGGTAGTATGCTGTGACACTTCTGAAAACTATTGCTGTGGTACTGGGTTTATGGGGTGATAAAACACCCCAGTCTTCAGAGCTTTTTGAGAAGCTGTTATTTGAAAATTGAATATTTTCTTATTTTTTTCATTTTATCTGTCTTTACCACACGTCTAAATTCTGCTTTTCCTGTATTCCTAGTAGTTTACTTTTTCATTTTGGAATGAAACTCTTTAGCCTTAGCTGGTGCTTAGCATTTCTTTGTCTTGCTGATTTGTCTCCTTGTCTTAATTAGATCAGCTCCAAACCCCATACACATTTCTGAAATGGCTTAGTCCTACTTTCTGGCATGCCTCCTTGATTCCCATTGCTTTGTGATAGATTAATTTAGACCAGAGATTTCTACTTGGACTTTCTGGTGGTAATGCAATCTAAGAAGTCCTATGAGGTCTTGAGGTATTCATTGCAACTGTGATTTGAGGCATTTGGTCTGGTAAGGAAGGTTCTGTGCTGAGATGTACAGTAGAAATAGATGTTATGTGACACTGCCTGTGTTGTTATATTAGCTTACTCAGAGATATACTGCTCAGTGTTCTTAAAATGTCTCTTGCCAGGGTTTTAACTTAATTACAATTGAACTTTTTGATGTGAAGAGAACAAAAGAGATAGTTAAAACTTCAAATATTGACTTTTTGAGAAAAGGAGTGAAAAAGAAGTACCGAGCAGACTTTACCAGAGGTAGGGGGTGAGAAAGAGAAAAGATTAACGCTGGCACTGACAATTTTTGGAATTAACTTGTAGCTGTGTATCACCAGTTTGAGAGAGGACAGCATGAAGTTTTACATGTTAAAAGCTTTGTCCACAGTGGTTAAGAGCACTCATAGAGAATCAGATCAGATGTCCAATGTCACAGTGTCCTGTCTCTGCCAGTGACCATTAGCTGACTCATAGGAAAGAGCTTAAGCACCAGTGAGCTCACAGTTGTGCTTTCCCAATACAGCCCTTTATTTTCAGTGAGTGTGTGGCTCAGGGGCTTTCTGGGCCATGTACCTGGACTTTGTGTCCTTACAGCTTTCTTCTTGAATTTGCCTAACTACTTTTTGCATCTGTGTAAAATTTTGACCTATCCTGTACAGCGAATTGTACAATTTACCCATGAGTTGTGTGGAAAAAGTACATTCTTTTGTTGTTTGGGTATCCATCCTTCTGATTTCCTTCAATGACCTTTATTTTCTGCATTGGAAAAAGCAGTAATATAGTGTTACCTATTTACTTCACGCCATTCCTGATATAATAGACCCAATATGATATCCCTTTATAGTAATTTATTTTCCTGATTTGAATAGTGCTAGTGTATTGCTCACACAGAATATAATGTATCCATAATTTGAATCATCTTTTTTTTTCCTGTTCTCAATGTGTTTTCAAGTAGCCTTAGATGCAATTTGAGACCAGAAGAACAAAAATTTCACATAATAGAAATGAAAACCCATACAGTGGCATAATGCTGGTTTCTGTTTTCCTGTCTCTACCACCCCCTTACAGTTGCAAATGGTGACCAACATAATAATGACAATTACCACTTGTTATAGTTAGGACTGATGTATTTCTTTGAAAGAAGGCCTAGTGGGGGACATTTTAACAGGTGATGGATAGAGGACCTGACGTGGACTCCCAGTACAGTTCCTGCTTCTTTGTTCCATGTAATATTTGTCAAAACAGTGGCGATGGATGATGATACGTAGTTATTTTTTTCAATGTGAAGGATGGCTGCATTCAACATGCACACGCGTAGATAAAAGATGTTGAACAGCTTCAAAAGCCGTGTCAGTCAGTCTGTCAAAATCACATTGGCAGACCTGGAGCGTTGTACGTACAGATGGGACCTGAAAGTGAGATCTGTTTGCTCATGGGAGAAAAGGCAGCTTGGTTTGACAAGATTACCACCGAGAGCTGCTGGTTTACTTGGCTGTGACCGCGTCTTCACATGCCTTGCAAAAAGCTTGCTCCTTCTTTTTTTTTTTTCTGCAAGCTGTGTTTGTCTCTTGGAGATGTGCGCTGTGTCCTCTCTGGGGCACCAGCCACCTTTGTGGCCCTGGCCCTGCTCCTGGGGTCCCCGTGAGCCACTCACTGCCAGAGGGGTTCACGCGAGGGGTGAGCAGGCAGGAGAGCTGCACTCACCGTTGTACCTTTGCTCATGCTCTGAAGGGTCCCCAGGGGAGCTAATAAAGCTGATAAAAACTAGTCCAGCCCCATTCTGGCTGGATTTTCATGGAATCACGGAATTGTCAGAGTTGGAAGGGACCTCTAGAGATCATCTAGTCAGACCCCCCCTGCTAAAGCAGGATTGCCCAGAGCACATCACTCAAGACTGCATCCAGGAGGATCTGGAAGATCTCCAGAGAAGGGGACTCCACACCCTCCCTGGGCAGCCTGTTCCAGTGCTCTGTCACCCTCACTGTAAAGAAGTTTTGGATGGAACTTCATATTTGAATGGAACTTTGTATGTTCCTGCTTGTGCCTGTTGCCCCTTGTCCTATCGCTGGAAACCACTGAAAAGGGCTCCAACATCCTTCAACCCACCCTTTAGGTACTTGTAAACATAGATAAGGTCTCCCCTTGGCCTTCTCTTCTCCAGGCTAAAGAGGCCCAGCTCTTTGAGCCTTTCCTCATAAGGGAGGTGCCACAATCCCTTAATATCATAGTTGCCCTACGTTGTCCTCTCTTCAGTAGTTCCCTATCTCTTTTGAAGTGGGGAGCCCAGAACTGGACGCAATATTCCAGTTGTGGCCCCACCAGTGCAGAGTAGACGGGGAGAATGACCTCCCTCTACCTACTGGCCACACTCTTCCCTATGCAGCCCAGGATTCCATTGGCCTTCTTGGCAACAAGGGCACATTGCTGGCTCATGGGAAGTGTGCTATCTACCAGGACTTCCAGATCCTCCTCCTCAGTAGTGGTTTTGTGGTGAAAAGGTGTGTGCCTATGCTTAGGAAGCCCATTCTGCACACCTTGGAGAAATCTTTTTAAACTATATCAGGCCTTGAACCTAAACAGAAGTTACTTACCTGTTGGCTAGAAGGTCAGGGGCATTTTTTGTTATAGGGTTGGCGATTCAGAGCAGCTGTTCACCTAATGCATTAATGGAAGCAAGTATGTTTGAAATGGTGGGAGATTCTTCCTTCTGGCATCTGTAGCCTTTATGTATTTAAAGTTGTCATGTAATCAGTTATCCCTATCTTATAATTTTGTCATGAGAAATAAGACAATCTTTATTTGTTTTAAAACGTGTAAACATTTAAAAATGTGGTTTTGTAGGCAGTATACTTGATTCGTCTCTCTTGAGCACGTAATAGGTATGTGTCATTTTGCTAGGCTCGATCCATACTAATACTGACGTACTGAATCATAAGATGGTTAGTGTTGGAAGGGACCTTAAAGATCATTGAGTTCCAACCCCCCTGCCCTGGGCAGGGACACCTCCCACCAGACCAGGTTGCTCAAAGCCCCATCCAGCCTGGCCTTGAACCCCTCCAGGGATGGGGCATCCACAGCTTCTCTGGGCAACCTGTTCCAGTGCCTCACCACCCTCACAGGAAAGAATTTCTTCCTAGTATCTAATCTAAATCCTCTCCTATTTCAGTTTAAAACCATTACTCCCTGTCCTATCACTCCATTCCCTGATGAAGGGTCCCTCCCCATCTCTCCTGTAGCCCCCTTCAGGTACTGGAAGGCTGTTATAAGGTCTCCCTGGAGCCTTCTTTTCTCCAGGCTGAACAACCCCGTCTCTCTCAGCCCGTCTTCATAGGAGAGGTGCTCCAGCTCTTTGATCGTTTTTTTGTGGTACTGAAGTATTGATCTGTTTTCTGGCAACTTGTTTTTGTGACTGCCTTTCTAAGAAAGATCTCGTGTGTTGAGGGAAAGACTTGTGGGTCTTAGGTCTTACTGGAGGTGTACACCTTCCCTTCTTTGATCATGTTGCATACAGTGGCATAAGAATGACAACACACTTTTGTTTCATGATAAGGCTACTTCACTCTGATTTCAGCTAGCAGATCTCTTCATTCAATAATATTCATCTGCCTTGAAAATGTTGAACATTTTTTGAAGTTGTAGTGAGGAAGATATTAAATATCTAGTATCTGTATGTTGAGTGGAGTAAAATAAATATATAGAAATGATGCAACATGTTCCCTAGAGAAGATATTAAAATGCAAAGAGTAGGTGAAGGACACGGGCACCTACAAACTAGAGCAAACATAAAAAGGAATAAAATTCTTGTAAGGCAAAGATTTGGAAAGAACAGAAAAAAAAGGCTAGTATACAATAGTAGTCAAAAGGCTAAAATCTATAAATGAGTCATTGTATTGGGAAATGGAAAAATAGAAATTTAGCAAGGGAATGCAGACATTAATATAAATGAGGTTCTTGTGGCCTTAATTGTTACTTAAATTTTCTTTAAAATGTCAAAGACACTTGCTTTCATTGCTGCTTCAGTCCTTGTAAAGTCTGATTTTTTATTTTTTTTTTTTTTTTTTTTTTTTACTCTGAGTAGAGGGCTCAGTGGTGCCCAGTGGCAGGACCAGAGGCAGTGGGCACAAACTGAAACACAGGAGGTTCCCTCTGAACGTCTGGAAACACTTCTTCACTGTAAGGGTGACCGAGCACTGGCACAGGTTGCCCAGAGATTTTGTGGAGTTTCCTTCCTTGGAAGTGCTCAAAAGCTGCCTAGACGTGGTCCTGGGCAGCTGATTGAGCAAGGGCTTGGACCAGATGACCTTCCAACTGCAACCATTCTGTACTTCTGCAAAAAACATCTTTCAGTTATAAAAAGGAATATTTTATCCCCTTGCAGATAAACAGCTCAGCCAACATGGTCGATACCTGTAAAAAGTTCAGATACTCACGTTCAGATATTAACATGAGCTTTCCAACTAAATAGATGTTTAAAACTGTTATAAGACAGAAGAGAAGCTTCAGACCATGGTGCAAATTTAGGGCTCTACCTCCTCTAGCTGTAAAATGGAGGTTTTGCATAACACTGTTGATTAAACCTGTCTTTTTATGGAGGATAATATTCAGAAACAACCTTAGTAGGGTCTTATTAGCAGCACTGAGTAGGTATTTGGTGTTTATGACTCACTGGGATGCTTACTAATATATTCTTGGGTGAGATCTACAGACTTTTGTCCAAGAAATTATTTTTTTAAAGGCTAAGTGCAAATTTAATGAGAGATTAATTGCCACCCAAACTGGATTATTTGGCAGGGCTTCGTGTGTAAATCCGTTGGCATCAGTGCTTGATCTAAAATGATGATGGCATTGGTACTAAAATGTAAAGCACTGGCATTTTAAGATGACTCACCTTAGGAAGAAGTGCTATTTTAAAATCAGTCCTTCAGTCTGAGCTGCAGGCTGGGGAGAATGGTATTTGCTTTTGATAAGGAATATGAAAAAAAATTGATTGAAGGTTTACTGAGGGACAGAATCGTTGTGGGCATGCAAAGTTAGACAAGGTAAAGCACTTTGGAGAGGACTGTAGAGGAAAAGCCTGCTTTCACAGAGACAGGGGAGGTTGTATGAGCCAAGACAGATAACAAGCTAATTGCTTGGCCTTACCACGCTTTCTGTGAGGTTTGGTTTGAAAAGGAGAGAAACAACTTCCAGTTGAAGGAAATTCTGTGTCTACTTCTTTGAACTTCATTCTATGAGTAGCATATGTAATTTTCGATGTAGCTTGAACTGAATAACAATTTATTTTTTTTTTTTTTTAGTTCATGTTTTCATGGTGTTTGGAATGGGAAAAATGCTGCGCAAGAGCAAACTGTTATTATATAATATCTTTGGACCGCTAGTCTTAATTTATTTACTTGCATGAATTTGTGCTCCAATTCCAGTCTCCCTGTGATTTCCCTTTATCTTTTATAGCTTGTGTTGCTTTGGATAGATGGCTTACCTGAGAATAAAGCTGATTTTTTCATTATTTTTCTCAAAATCACTTCATGACTCTTTGTGGTGCTGGTTTCCTTTAAGTGATGCATTCCTTTTTTTATTCTTTCCTTTTTTTGAGAGTGTTCAAGCCCTCAAATTGTTTCCTAGTGTCTAAATCTAAATTTTAATATTTCTTTACTTTTTTTCTGAGTTGCTGCAGGTATCTTTTTATTACTTAAAAAAAAAATTGCACACCTAATATGAAATGCTATCTTAGTACCCTGATATGTGACGCAGCAGTAATCAAATATATCGCGTCTCGTTCTCTGTATCAGAGATTTACATAACACCTGAGTCTCTTGTGACTGTGAAGCTTAATAAAATTTAGATTGCATCTTTGCTTTGATATAGAAGTTATTGTTTTTCAAGATACTGGATTTTGCTTCTTATATCAAAGAAGATATATCTTGTGATATCAACATCAATGTGACTGATGGATGCAAATCCATCTGCAGTTCAACTGACTGTCTGTCTTGCTGCATGCTACAAGATAAACTTGGTTTCTATAGAGCAACTTGAAATAATACTTCAATAAGAAAGAATGTTTGAGATTATGAAAAGCAGATTGCTTTTGCTGTGTGAGAAACCAGATTTTTACCTTTGTTAGGTCTCTTTGAAGGAAAGAAAATGCCATGGAGGCTGAAATCCTTAATATTTGAACAAATCAAGGGAAGAAAATGTCGCTTTCCATTGGAAGAACTTACTACTTAGCTGGTCTATTTGGATTTCAGCATTTATGGGAAAAGATGCTGTCTCCAATTTTTAAAAGTGAGACCATCCAATTGTGGATTCTGTACTGGTTCGTAAATGGAGAAGATTCAAAAAGTGAACTGCAAGTGAAACTAGTCAGTTGGGATTAGATTGCTTCAGTCAGTGGAAAAAGAGATGTTTCTAGGGAATCTAACATGTTTACTTGGAAAAAAAAATGGTGATGATAATGTGGTCCATTAACAGAAGCTATTAACAGCGGGAGCTTCACTTATGAAGTCTGGTAGCAAACATCATGTAGTTAAATGCTTTGACTTGGTGGGGAGTGTACAGGATGCTGTCTTTGACTGCCCCGCCAGAGTGAAAGACGTGAGATGGATGAACAGAGCAGAGGAAGAAAGGGCATCAAAGCAGAAGCTCTCACTGTAATAATAATGAGAAGGAAAATATCTAGCAAGACCCCCTTTCTTTTTGTCCCTCCTCCCATTTGATGCTGTTGGGAAGCAGTGTTGGCACTGCAGGGAGCAGGGAATGGCCTTTCTTTTCAGCAGATGTCTTCCAGGAATTTCCAGTAGTGAGTAAATAGATCTGCTTATGGCTAGGACTGGATGTTTCTTTTTATAGGCACAATCTATTTTTGTTATGACCTATTTATGATGCTTTGCTTTCTTTAGTTGACTGGAGAAAAGTAGCTCATTTTTCATCTGAGTTGTCTTTCAGTAGTCACATTTTCCATGGCTTTGGAAGCCTCTGCAAAGTTGGTTTTTTGTAAATTTAATTTTTTTATTGTTGTTCATGACTTGAAGCTGCATTAACTTCTAGTTGGTAGTTAATAGGCTTATTTTAACACTAGAGGATTTTAATTTTCTTGGAAGATCTCTGATGGCCAGTGTTGTTCGATTCTGTCACTATTTATAGAGCTTTGCTTTTGAACGTTCTCTTCTAGGAGTCCAGTGGGAAGCAAACAAATCAGCAACTTAGTTTTTTGCAAACATTAGAGAAGTTGTTTGAACAATCTTAATTTGAAATAAAATTGAAAGATTGAAAGATACAGAAGTCAACAGACTTCCGTGATCTAGAGAAAGAATTTAGGTGTGCTCTGCAGATTATTTCATTTACATGAAAACAAAATTAATTTGGTACTGGTATTTATTTCCAATTATTTGCGTGACAGTGCAAACAATGATGACAAGTTCTTTTAATTCTCATGTCGGTGTCTGATTTGTGACTTAGAAGAATGAAATCCTTCAAATCTGTAAGAGCCCAGGGTAACAGGGGACCAGTGAATCCTGTGGTCTGTGACCAGTAGGTCACAAACTGTAGTACCAAGCTCAGTGATCGCAGAGCTCAGTAACTTGAGAAATTGGTCATACAACTTGTATCGGACAAAAATCTTCTCTTGTGGTTGAAAAAAGTACATTCCTTTTGTCTCAGATATTGCAAATTTCTCTTCCATCGAGAAAATGAAAATTATAAGCTCTTGCAATCTTTTTTCTCACCTCTAAGTGTCCAGTGGCAACGTTATCGATAATCTGTAAATTGCTTTGAAGTACTGCTGAAATGCTAACCCTCTCACATGTAGCTGGCAAAAGAAATGCGGAGGGCTACTTGAGATGGATTAATTGGCAGGAGTTAATGGGACCCGAAGGCGCTCTGCTTGTAACTGTGTGCTAAGATAACCAGATGCTCCTCTCCCAGCATTGTCTTCTGTCAGAAGTCTTTTTAAGTGTCTGTCATTGTTCTAATGAAAGACCGCAGAAATTTCACAAAATCAATTATTTCAGTCTTTCCCTTTGGGGAAAGGGAAATTGAAGTAGTGTTTAATGCAATTGCTGAATTGCTACCAAAAGTGTCCCAGATCAGTCCTTTACATGAGAAGACATTGCAACACATGCTGTCATTTTTCAGCTTCTGCATGGACTGTGGAGAGATGAAAACACAAGTGCCATGTAGCTGAGTTATACCTTTTAAAAACACAGTGTGAAAATCACATAGGTTGTCCTAAATTCCTAGAAAATTAATGCATTCAGGTTAGATTATGAGAAAGAAAAAACTTATTTATGTAGTGGCTGTTCTTGGAAGTATGTGCTTGGGTGAGTTGGTTGGTTGATTTGGTATGTTGCCTATTTTTTAGAGCTCAGAATAGGTACAGAGATTGTCACCTATGGTATTTTTAGGTTTCAGGGCACTTTCTAAAGGAAGGAAATAAATAATTGAATCTAAGCAATGAACTCATTTGTGAGGCACTCAGTGAAAATCTATTTAGTTTTTTGCTCATCCTACTTAAACTTGATTTGTATTCCGCCTGTAGGGGAACAGTACTACTATGCATTTTAATAGTGTAAAATAAGTTATTAATTTTGGAGTGTTAACTTGACAGCATTTCTATGCAATTACTGTCTCTTATGGATTGGTCGTGGTTCTTTTTTTCTTCTCGCTCTAGCATTGGGATGGGACTTACTTCAGAGCCTGTCACTGCTGGTTTGTACTCAGGCAGAAGAGTGGCAAATGAGCTGAGTGCTGGGCTGAGAGTGCGGCTCTGTAGCAGTCCCAGGCAGGCAGACTCTGAGAAAGAACCAAATTTTGCTCTCAGAAAAAACTGGAGCAGCGTCAGAAAGCCACTTGGATTGAAGGCTGCTTAATACTTCTGTAAATCAGGTTAACTGTCCCAATGCCCCCTTTTGGGCTGTGCTAAACTGGCCACTTCTGCACAGTCTGTGTGGTGACAGCTGCCATGGGTAAGAGAAAGAATTGCAGTATTTTTCCTACCTGTCATGACATACAGTGCCCAAGCAAGCAAGGCACAAGAATTGGCTTCAGAGGCGGAGCAGCATCAGAAAGCCACTTGGATTGAAGGCTGCTTAATACTTCTGTAAATCAGGTTAACTGTCCCAATGCCCCCTTTTGGGCTGTGCTAAACTGGCCACTTCTGCACAGTCTGTGTGGTGACAGCTGCCATGGGTAAGAGAAAGAATTGCAGTATTTTTCCTACCTTTCACGACATACGGTGCCCAAGCAAGGCACAAGAATTGGCTTCAGAGGCACACGAAGTTTGTCAGCTCTCCAGGAGGTTTGAGGGTGAACCATAAGATTTAGGGTCAATTCTTAACCCTACTAAAAACGTACTATTCTGATGACAATAGAATCAGTCATGGTTTTAGCTTTAACATAAATAATCTATTTATGAAAAGATATGTATCCTTAAAATTATTCTGTGTAATCATTGTTGTCTTTAGGGTTGTGTTTTTTTTCTTCAGGAAAATGAGCTAGTAATAAAAGAAATGTTGCTGTATTATTATATGGTCCTTTATTGCACACAGCAAATTAATGACAGATTGCAATTGTTGCTAATTTTATTAGTACTGAAGAAGCATCTTTGGAATCAACTACTTTTACTGTCTTGATACCTTTTATACTGAGAGTAGAGTCCAACGCCCAAATGGTTTGGTGTAATGAAGTTGAAAGCATCTGTGCTGGTAAGCTGTCTTCTCACTCATGAAATCCTTTCATTTTATCTAAAATGGGATTGTACTAGGCTTTTGCTTGGCATGTTGCACCTGTTCTAGTGTTGAAATGAGTGGGTACAATATAATTTAAAAATTGTGAAAGAACACTATGGCAGATGAAATACCGAGTGCATGAATGTCACAAAATTCCTGAATTAAATTTGGCTGTGTGACATGAGTTCTCTATGCACAGGCATCAAGAACAAGTCTTTAATCATGCAACCACATAGTGGGGTTTCCTACTTTTCATACTACAAAATATCTGCTTGCACTTCATAGATCACAGAATGGTTTGGGTTCGAAGGGACCTTAAAGATCTAGTTCCAACCCCCCTGCCATGGGCAGGGACACCTCCCACCAGACCAGGTTGCTCCAAGCCCCATCCAGCCTGGCCTTGAACCCCTTGAGGGATGGGGCAGCCACAGCTTCTCTGGGCAACCTGTTCCAATGTCTCACAACCCTCACAGCAAATAATTTCTTGCTAATATCTAATCTAAATCTCCCCTCTTTCAGTTTAAATCTATTACACCTCATCCTATTGCTCCACTCCCTGATCAAGAGTCCTTCCCCATCTCTTCTGTAGGTCCCCTTTAAGTACTGGAAGGCTGCTATAAGGTCTCCCTGGAGCCTTCTCTTCTCCAGGCTGAACAATCCCAACCCTCATAGCAAAGAATTTCTTGCTAATATCTAATCTAAATCTCCCCTCTTTCAGTTTAAATCTATTACACCTCATCCTATTGCTCCACTCCCTTTGGAGTCCTTTCCCATCTCTTCTGTAGGATTGCCCTGATCTTGGTGCAGGACCTTGCCTTTGGCCACGTTGAACTTCATGAGGTTTGCACAGCCCCACTTGGAGTCCTTTCCCATCTCTTCTGTAGGATTGCCCTGATCTTGGTGCAGGACCTTGCCCTTGGCCGCGTTGAACTTCATGAGGTTTGCACATGCCCACCTCTCAAGCCTGTCCAGGTCCCTCTGGATGGCATCCCTTCCCTCCAGCATGTTTGTGGACTCACTCCAACATGTCCATATCCTTGCTGTGTTGAGGACTCCAGACCTGGATGCAGTACTTCAAGTGGTGTGTCATGAGAGCAGAGTAGAGCAGTGGAATCACCTCCCTGGACCTGCTGGCCATGCTTCTTTTGATGCAGCCCAGTATAGGGTTGGCTTTCAGGGCTGCAGATGTACATTGCCAGCTCAAGTTGAGCTTCTCATCCAGCAATACCCTCAGGTCCTTCTCTTCAGGGCTGCTCTCAATCCATTCTCCGCCCAGCCTGTATTTGTGCTAGGGATTGCCCTGATCTTGGTGCAGGACCTTGCCCTTGGCCGCGTTGAACTTCATGAGGTTTGCACATGCCCACCTCTCAAGCCTGTCCAGGTCCCTCTGGATGGCATCCCTTCCCTCCAGCATGTCAACCATGCCACACTGTCATCAGCAAACTTGCTGAGGATGCACTCAATCTATGTCTCCAACAAAGATGTTAAACAGTACTGGTCCCAATAGTGACTCCTGAGGAACGCCATTTGTCACTATTCTGGGACCAGTGATTTTATTTATGAAAAAGAAAATTGATATTATATGACTCATCATTTATTCTGAGAGCCTCCAAAACCAGCTTGGAGTTATCATTTGTGATAGTAGTTGGTGCTCAAAAGTACAAAGACCTCAAAAAGACTTGACAGGAGAGGTTACCAGCCCATGTTAAGTGCTAGTCACTACCAATTGGCTATGGTATTGTAGGATTCCTGGCAAATTGTTTAAAAATTAATCTTTAAATCCCTGATTGGCATGTAGTAAGGCATTTGATAACAAGGCTTAAAAGCTGTTTAGTAGCACGTAAGCACAGAAATATATTTCAGATTTGAAGCTCTAAAGAACTATGCCCATATCACATATGAAACTGAAAGGTGTTGAAAAATAAGAAAATAATTGTTTTCTATTCTGTATTATATTTAGAGAAACTGAAATATGAAAAATCATATGATGATTTTTCATCATATGATGAAGCTAATGATGAAGAATCAACCTCAGTAGGTGTTAAATGGTTAGAACTGCACTGATAACAGACACTAATAGCCTTTAATGCCAGAGTTGACCTTGTTTTGAAGATACTTGCAGTGATCTCTTTCCTGGAGCCAGTAACTGAGCTGGGGCTGTGTTGCTTAGATGCTGCAACGTGGTGAGCATTTGCACAGGCTCCGACACAGGAGCAGATTAAGGAAGATAAAGAGTTGCTGTGCATCGTTCCAATTTACATTCATTGTCTGTGCGTGTGCTCTCAGCCTGCAGCAAATATTAGAGAATTTGTGCTAGCTCATTGAACTTACTCGTAGTGACTGAAGTTGTTTACTCAGGCTGATCTTGGACATTAAAGCCAAGATTATTTTAAAGGACAAGGTGAGATCTGCTCTCACCAGATCTTCTGCATCAGGTCTAGTGCGGAGCAGCTCCAGGCAGGGTTGCCTGAGCTGGATGAGCCCACACAAAACTAATCGTGTAAAGGAGCAGAGCAGCTCCAGGCAGGGTTGGCTGAGCTGGTTGAGCCCACACAAAACTAATCGTGTAAAGGAATTAATGCCATATCTTCCCTTTCTGAGGTTGCTGTCAGTTTTACTTATTAGGATTATTCTGTGTATGAGCTATTAATTGTTTCTTTCTCTCTTTGGGCGTGCTTAGCGGTTTGTGGGCACTTTGGTCTCGTCCACCGTAAAGATTAATCTGCTAAACTCATCCTGTGGGTTTTATGTGTCAATGGTTAGGTTTTAACATAGCCTGTGTCTAGTTCTGAATGCCATTTGAAGAGGAAAGGAGAAACACAAAACCATCATCTATTTTAGAGAGAAGTAGGAAAGGAACTGAAGGAAGGATGTGTGTGGAAAGCAGTTTTATAGAAGTTGGGGTTTGTCTTGCTCTGCCTCTTCAGGGTAAAAGAAATAATGAACCTTTCTTGCTGCAGCCTAGAAAAATGAACTTTAAAGGGGTGTGGATTAAAAATGCCAGAGGAGGTAGCCAATAAACTTAAATTGCCAAGGGAGATAGTAAAACTGTTAATTCAAGCCCGTGCAAGGATAGGATAGATCAGGCTCCCATCCACGAGTGCTGTCTTAGAGCAGTGGCATCATTTCTGAGATGTGGCAGCAACATAGCTGGCTGAGCAGCTGGGTTCTTCTTCTAAAACTGAAATAATAAATGTGTTAGGTATTGGTTATTTAATGACTGTGGTAAATATAAGGTTCAGAGTAAAATCCTGTTGATTTAGATGCTCTCACCTGAACATCTTCTGTGTCAGCTCAGTCGAGTAGGTTTGGTTCATAAAGGGAATGGAGAAGCTTTCTTTCTCCAGTCTCCATCTTAATCTTTCCTTTTGTGATTAGATAATGCATCTTTGGTGTCAGCTCAGCTGAGTAGGTTTGGTTCATGAAGGGAATGGAGAAGCTTTGATTTCTCCAGTCTCTATCTTAATCTTTCCTTTTGTGATTAGATAATACATTTTCACAGCCATTTCCTTGCAGTCAATTTTTCTGCTCTTTTCATTTGCAGGTGGCTTTATGTGTGGATGAAAGGTTTGGGTTTTTTTTAGTCATTTTGAAAGCTTGCTCCTCTATAGCCAAGAAAGCTGTTCCCCATGTTGTGGGTGTCCCCAAGCTCTCAGGACCTCTGGTCTTCTTCAGCATTATCTATAAAAGCTCGCAGAGAAGGACAGCCTTTCAGTAAGCAATAGATGGTGATTCAGTGCTAGCTCTAACTGATCAGTCTTTTGTAAATGGCTGTTTCAGCCAGTCATTTAATATTTTCCTGGTTTGTTTTTCCCTTTGTACAATGTGAGTAATATTAATGCTCTTTTAGCATCCTTTTGTTTGTATGTAGATTTTAAACTTCTGGGACTCTTTATTACAGCATGTTTGCACAAAATCTACCACTGTGGGACCCTCATCTTAGCTGAAGCCTCAGAAAACTATCATAAATCGTGGCAAAAATAATAAGTTCCATTCCCTATTTATCCTTACCTTAAGACAAGAGAGCTCTTGAGGTTGGTACTTAGCATAAGACCCAGCAGAATGCTGAAGGCTTTAATCAGGGAATTGTTGGCATATGAACTCACCAGAACAAAAGTTAAATTTATGAGGAAGTTAATTTTTCAACTGTATATTCCCAGTGTGAGCCCTCATTAGGATGGAATTCATGTTCAGAATGGACGCAATTCATTTGGGTGAATTTACAAAAATGTTGTAAAGATTTGGAGCAACACAGCCTGGCATTAAAGGGAGAACCCCCAAACACTAGAACTTCTGGAGTTAATATTAAATTTAATCTGTGTGGTTATGAATAATAATAATATTGTGTTCCAGTTCAGATCAGGCTGATTAATTAAAAAACACAGAAATATTTTTTCTTTCATTTTTTTTCTCCTTAGTTTATAGCCAGAGAACAAAAGAAGGCCTTACAGGTCAATTAGCAAAGGCTTTCCACGTGGCCTAATTTTTCCCCTTACGGAGGATGGTGGTGGTTCTGAAAGAAAGGGGCCATCATCTTCCTAAGGCCAGATTGCATCACTGGTCCTTCAGGTGCACTGGAATGTGGCTGTCCCCTTGCAGTACGGTTCTTAATGGAATTTTCTGCTACAGAGCAAAAGTCATCAGTCCCTGTTAATTTAGAAAGACTGGGGGAAGATGACATGGCCATTAATCCTTAATGGATAAATAGGAAAAATTTTTGAATGATGCATGAGCTTGCGGGGAACTTTCACAGTATGTTAGAGAGTCTTGCACTAAGATACCTTGGGACACAGGAATGATTTAAGGCAAGATTTTCAGCTTTTTAGTAGCCTGTTTTAATTTATTTTATATCCAGGCTTGCATCTCTGTTCTGCATTTGTGCAAGTATTGCAGCTGCGGATGTTGGTATATATGGTATTACTCATATGGAACCGTGATTTAATCTTTGGTTTTCTTGGAAAGCCTTACAACATATAAAATGGTAATTGGTATTTTTGCAGTACTAGGAAGATCAGAACTCGAAATTTGTACTTTTAGATAGATATAGATACTCTCTCCCCACCCGGTAATTGTGTTCTTGTAGACAAATCTTGAAACACTAACTATGGTTAACACCTGCTGAGACAAAACATGTTAGTAAATATTT
Organism: Calidris pugnax; assembly: GCF_001431845.1. Taxonomy (NCBI): domain Eukaryota; kingdom Metazoa; phylum Chordata; class Aves; order Charadriiformes; family Scolopacidae; genus Calidris; species Calidris pugnax. Next base: position 40,398,346 of record NW_015090922.1, read on the forward strand.
CATTGAGACATTATGGTATGCTGAGACAAAACATGTTAGTAAATATTTCATTTCCTGATTATTAGCCCTTTCTTATAATCTACAATTCATACATTTGCAATTCAGATTTTGTCTCACTTCATTACCAGCCTCATTTCTTACTTTTAAAAACACAGTCTCCAGCTGAGCTAAAATATCAGTTGTCCAGTGGATAGAATTGGTTAGGCGAGCACCTGGGAAGACCTTCAATATATCTGCTTATTTGAAAGACACAGATTATCTGCTGCAGAAATAAAAATAGCATCCTAATTTTCCAGAGGAGACAGAGAATGAAGCAGCCGGATTATAATACTCCTCATTTGTATGCAAATGTACCATCTTTCTTCCTGAATTTGATCCTTAAGATCTTTTTTATATGGGAGAGTAAGGGGTGAAAAACATTCTTAGAATTGATCCAGGCAGATACACACGGGTTAGTGCTGTGTGGCTAAATTGTAATGTCCTTTTTGGAGATTATCTGAAAAAATAAATAAATCTACATTTGTAAAGGCCAAGCTGACTGCCCTGGGAGGGTGACGCACTGCATTACTAAGGGTAATCTTCATATATGACTTTAATCATATAAAGACTTTCATTTGCTAGAAAATGTCAGTGGTAAAAAATAATCAAGTGGCAAATGCCTGCATTTTTGCTACTAAACTTTGCTGATTACCTGTGTATAAACACTGCCCAAATGAATGGAAATATTTTGGTGGAAGGACTTTTTTTTTTTCCATGACTTGCTTACAGATATTCTTTTTCTGCAGAAAATTGAGGGAAGGAAAGGGCAGGGGCAGGGGGAAGACTCTGCCTTAGAGGCTAAGATTTTGGCCAAACCTACAAATAGTTATTTCCATATTTGAGTCTTGTAGGAGCTGTACTACTCTGTTCAGTTATATTAAGCATGGGCTCCATCGACTTGAGTTCCAGTTCTGTCTACAGATTAGTTTGTAAGTTTGAAATTTGGTGGCACAGAAATGTACCTAAGGACATCTACACACCTTTTTGTGTGGCCTTTACATTGCGTTCTGTCCATACCTAAAATCAGGTAGACTCTTGAATCTTTTGTCTTCCATGGGACACATTTTTGAGTGGTACAAAATAAGAGAGAAAAGTTGCTATGTTTAGGGCTCTAGATTGCCTTTGAATGATACTATTTTGTATTGTGCACAGAATACTAAAAATATGTAATTAGGCAAATGATAATGTAAGCTCTTTTAAGGGGTTGGCATTTTCCTATACTTGCATTATTATACTTTAGCTTAAAGATATAGTCAACTTTTTTTGCTTTTAACCACTCTTAATCTGTTTGCAATAGTAAATCTCTAGAAATGATGCTTGTTGTATAGCCCCCTGTGTTTTGCGAATTGCTTTGTATTAAAAGTGGTTATTGACTGTAGGACTTAGATGACCTTTCTCAATTTTATACTGAAAAAAATGTCTCAGAGGAAGAAAGCACGCTATGTATATATAGTTGGGTTTTTGCCTAGTGCACTTCACAGTCTGTTATCTCTTCCATTTGTGTGACTTATCTCCCACTTAATTTCGTCTTTCCTTTTACCTTCTGGCAAATGGCAATATGCCTCAGCATAACGATAAGCAGCAGCAAAGGTAAAAACAAATATATTTATATTCTTCCCAGCCTTCCAAGTTTAGAACTGAAAATAGAAACTAGTTAATATCTACTGTTTGGATGGGTAGCAAGAAAACATGCTTTGGGTAAAAAGGCTGGATATACTTCAACATTTTTCGGTATTATGCTTTTCTGTAGTATGTAAAGGTTTTTTTGAAGGAATTAAAAATAATTTAGGAATGATGCTGACAAGAAAAAGATAAGCAGGAAGATAATTAGCTCCTGGAAACACTTTATGTATAGCTTGTATTTCAGTGAGACTTCAGAGGCTTAAAACTAAAATATGCTGAACTATTTGTAGGATGAAATGCGTGGCACATGAAAAGCAGCACAGTGAATGCAGAGTATTTGGAGTCCATCAAGGCTTGCAATAACATTTGTAATGAACTTATCCACCTACCTCTGTTCAATAACTCTGCCATCACTGCATACCATTCCTCCTCCTCCACTCTGTGAAGTTAGTCCTCTGGATACTGCAGCACAATTTTGTGTTTCCATTGCCATTTGGTTGGTCAAGCACTGGAAGATATTGTCCAGGGAGACTGTGGAGTCTTTGAGTACCCTTGCAGAGCCCAGAGCTCCCTGCTCCAGCTGACCCTGTTCTGAGCAGGAGGTTGCACTAGAAGGTCTCCAGAAGTGCCTTCCCACCCTGGCTGTTCTGTGGTTGCAACGGAAACAGGAATAGCTTTTAATAAAAAGTGCTGAAAATGCTGGGACATCACGGACTGCGACTGAAAGGGTAGCGAGGCTTTTCTGAGGGCAGCTCATGGCCATAGATGTTTTTGCAAAATGTCTCCAGAGCAACTGTAGAAATCAGTGCTGCTAGAAAGTAAGTCATAAGGGGGAATGAGGAGCCCAAAGCTAGCTGGGGGATGGACGTGACAAGGATGTTACTGATAATGAAAATGATCTGTTTAGGTGCAGTACAAACCAAATGTAGTAGAGGAGTTGATCAAGTAAGTAAGTAGCTTCTTCAAGGTTTTGAAAACAAAGAATTGGTGCCAGGTTGTCCATGGTTGCAATTTTCCACATACCAATCGATGGTTTCACCCAAGTGAAAGGAGGGCAAAATAGTTGCTTTAGCATTGCCTTAATGACCAAAGGTTGAGAGTATTTTATTATTTTTCCCTTTTCTCTTCTGGAAATCCTGACAGGCAGGGTGGCAGCAGAAGTGGTACCTTTCAGCTGGTACCTTCTGTTCCCCTGACAGCTACCTCTAGGCAGAAGCATGAGCGGGGAAGTCACCTCTGCAGGGCAGCTGATAGTAGAGGCTTGCTGGTGGCAAAAGTGGTTGCATCGATGGGATGGGAACATGAGCTGTGGCAGTTCTGTTTTCAGTACAATTTCCCTCCTCCCTCTCTAGGGTCATGAAATCACCAGGCAGGAACTGTGAATTTGAGATGGTATTTTCTCTGGGGCTGTTTCTTGGCCAGAGGTGAGCAGACATTTGAGTTTAGAAAGGACTCCAGGCTGTGGGGCATCTCTCAACTATTGTATTAATGAGCTCAGATACGGATAATTTGTTATTACGAGCTTGATATATCAACTGTAGTTTAGCCCATCATTATCATCACTACTACACATCTCCTCCTACTGATTTTCTTGCCTGAATTTTAACCTGTGGTGGAACTTTGATAGTGCATGTGGATATTGAAATAAAAAACTTGAGAACAAAGTATGTCAAAAGAAAATGTACTTCCCAGATTAAATAATTGGTTAGAAAATATTTTTAGGAAAATTCATTTTAAGAGGTAGATACATAGTTCTGTCATCTTTTATAGTTATATTTTCAGCGATGTAATTCCAAGTCCTGATTGAAGAGATGTAGGGAGGAATCATCATGACTATAAGACAAGATAAGGTCTACAGTGCAGTGATGCCAATCTAGTGACTGGTTATTGCCAAAAAAGCAGGCTCCTTTTTCTCCCCCAGTTGTTTTTTCTCTTTTTTTTTTTTTTTTTTTTTTTTTTTTTTTTTTTTTTTTTTTTTTTTTTTTTTTTTTTTTTTTTTTTTTTTTTTTTTTTTTTTAATTTCTCATAGTTTCCTGCCAGCTTAACCCCTGAAGTAGCGGTTATGTGGGTGCTAGGAGAAGAGGTTGGATAGGAACTGTTCCTTTCAGAAGCATCCCACAGTTAGATTGGCTCAGCAGTGGGATTCAGATCTAAGGGGACATAATGGACTCGAGGAGCTAAGGGTCTGACTAGGAACAATGTTGTTAAGAAGTTCATCTTACATCAGAAGTTTGAAAAATCCTTATTTTCTGAGATTTCTGTTAACATTTAGACGTTTTGACTTTACAAAATTAAATTTAGAATGTAGAATATGACCATATTAGGACATTGCTGTAGGAATACATTGCTTGTTTGGACCGTGTACAGGCACTGAAGTTACAGGCTTGACATTGGCACGCACATGAGTTGACAACACCTCCCTGAATAATACATATGATGGGTATAAGTGGTTGATGCACTGGTGTTGTGTGACTGACGTGTACATGATGAGAGGAGAAGAGGTTAGGGCAGCCCCAGGTCAGAAATGTCCTTCTGCCTCTTTGGCTTCGCGATCTTCACATCAGGAATTGGGAGAGGAGGAAAAGCGCTACGGTGCCCTTTAGGTCATGTTAAAACCTTAACGTTGTGTATGTCTGAAGTGAGCTTTGTCAAACTCAGTCATGTTAAAGGCTGTTCTGCAGCTAGGCTTGTTCTGAGGAGGCTGTTGACCTGAGCTGGACCTTGCTCTTGAAGATAATGTAGGAGAAAAGCAAGCAGAATATTGCTATTCTTTTTCATGTATATATTCTGAAGTACCCCCAGGTAAAAGATGTTTTATGCTCCTCTCCTTCTAATATAGTTAAGAATGTTTGTACAGATACATAATCCTGTTTGTCCTCCCTTTACTTATTGATTGCATTAGAGAACTGTGTAATTGGTGCTCTTTCAAACTTTCATGAAAAGTAGAAATTGCCTGAAACATTAACAAAGCAGGCTTTTCTCTGGAATATTGTCTAACTTGTATTTGACTGCAGCTTATCAGAAATAAATAATGAAGGGTTTTACACACTGAAAAGAAGAATGTCTTCTCTTTTCAGATATTTTCAGTGTCTGGTGCTCATACATAGGTATATCTTTTGTAGGAGTATAGAAAACTTGGCAGTTCTGATATAAAAATGTGTAGGATATTTTAACAATGAAAGAAAAACCCCGCCAAATAGTGTTAACCATGCCAAAATCAAACCACTTCCTATTTGTGTGTGTGAACATAAAATGTGTAATTATGTATATGCTTATAATGGGGGAGAGTGGCCATAGTGGTTTTCTTTGTGTCTCTTTATATTTCTGGAAAAAAACCTGCCCTCTACTCTAATACCAATATTTGAATGGGATAAAGCCTCTTTCTCCTCAGTTTACCCAAATCTGTAACTGTACAGAATAATTGAGGTTTAAAGGGACCCCTGGAGGTTGTCTGGTCCAACCTCTCTTCCCAAAGTAGTGTCAGCTGGAGCAGACCAGGACAGTGTACAGTCAAGTTTTGAGCATCTCCAAGAATTGTGACTTCATAACTTCTCTGAGTCCAAATAGCACAGTGTGTGGCATAAAATATTCAATATGGGACAGGAGGTGAGATGAAGAACCGAGTTTTATGGTCCACACTCCATGGAAGCATTTAAGCACATACTTCACTCTTACTACAGTAAACACAATTTATGTTTGGGTTTAAGTGCAGTACGGGGCTAGAGTCATTAGTAATGTTTATTGTCACGTAATGGTGCTTTTGGTATTCCTTACGGATCCTAAAGCTAGTATTCAATCACAGAAATCAGATGGACAATTGTAAATTCTGCTGTCTTATTTCATGCCCTTTTATATCCCTACTGTTAGTGAAAAGGGCTACTGCCATTGGGACCCAGATACAACTGTGTATCCCTATGGGCTTCGGTTAATTTTATCACTAGCGACTAGGAATATGTTTTAATTTTGATTACTGTAATACTACATAGAACTCTAGACATTTACAATGTCTGCATATGAAGAGGTGTCATTTATTTATCATGTGTGCAGTAATATTTTTTTTTTAATGCCATAAGCTTTTTACATAAAGCGTTTGAAGGAGCGATAAGGCTGCAGCAGGCCTGTGCAATAATCTCGTCATCCTTAAATTATTTTCCCAAAGCCTTGCTTCTCAAGCTGACATGTGGGATATTTTCATCTGGTTTGCTGATGGCATTCACTCTGTCGCCTTCCAGGGCAGCCACAGGCAGACCCCTTTAGAAAAACAGATGAAGCCGTTTATATATAGCATTCCATTTATTCCCGATGAAATCAAATGGCCTCGTGGCTAGGACTTCAATTTAAAAGACAAGTTTATTGAGAACCTCTAAACAGGATAAAAAGGGTAACAAATGGTGCTGTATTCTCCTGCCGGTTGCTTTTTCAATTATGGAAAAATTCCCTCTGAAATGGAAAGAATTCACCGCACCCTGTTTATGTAGAGGTGATTCACTTTTTTCTTGAAGATTTTACAAATAGTAAAAAAGAAAAGGTACACCCCCAGTGGCTTTCAGCATCAGAACTGGGATACCAGAGTAATTAACATGTAATATTTATCAGGTTTCCCAGTGTTCATTCCTGAGCAGAAACATGTGACTGGATGTTATTTTTAATTGAGATGAAAGGACAATATTTAATTTTTTAAAATTTCTTTTAAAAATATATATATTGCAATTCCATTGCAGTTACTGAATTTGGAGGATAAACCTGGGATTTGTTTCCATCTCTGCAGTCAACTTCAGCATATGATGGATACAAAGACCTATGGATCATGATTCTTCATGGGCAAAGCTCTAAACTGAAAGTGTATTTCAACTGCCAATGTCTGCATAATGCCCACATGTATATGATGAGAGATGTTTACCCAAATACTGGTGTGGGTAATGTACTTAATGACTATATACAGCGCTTTGCCATGGGAAGACTTAAGATTGCCCCTAGGTCATTAGCTGGAAGAGGTGTTGAAGGTACCTCAGTGTTCTTTGACAGGGTGATTCAGGAGAAATTTAAACCTATATAATTAGTGTGTGAAAAGTCATCATCTATTCACCTCATTAACTGTGCTTTTATCTTGAGATGGAAGGGTCTAAATTTGTCTCTTGTAACTGTAATATTGGTAACCTGATTGAATTGGCTGCTTGAAGAGTTTGTTCTTATAATTGGCTTCTATTATAATTGAATTCTTTAGAGTTCAATTAGTTCTGTAATATGGCTGCGTAGTTTAATAATATCAAAAAAACCTCTCAAACTTAGCCTTTTTACAATTCTGCAAATTTTGTGTTCTGTCTTGTGTGTTTATTTTCTGTCACTCTTCCACTTCACACCTGCCTGTTTGCCTTTAAGCTGATTTCCCATACATGAAGGCTTTTTCCCCGGACTCATTTCATTATGCATTTTCTCAAGGTCACCAGTGGTTTCCACCTGTTCCTTTACTCTCTTCATCTCTCTCGGATTTTTAGTACTTGGCCAATTAGATAATGTTAATCTCAAAGAGCCAGTTGATCAAGACAGTTGACTTAGACTTGCGACCAAACTTGGGAGAGCACCTTCCATGAATGCGTGTCGGATTGTAATGAGCCTGCCAAAAAAAAAAGACTGAACTTTAGCATTTTTACTATTGCAGTGGTAGTTTTTGTTTGAAATTCGCCTTCTTCAAATGCTAAGAAAAATATAATTTTTTAAAGGTGCTTGAATTTGCAAAATCTGGATGCTGAAGGTAGCTTTTCATTGACCCAACGGAGTGTTTCACCAGTTGTTGGAAGAAAGGAGTATGTAGCAAACTGGTCTTTATTAGTTGCCATGGGCAATCAGCTCTTTTTAGTGACATGGCATCAGAATTTACAGAAGGAAAGCTTCTTTGAGATGCAGAACATCTACTTGCTTTTAATGTCAGTAAGATTTACCTTTTAAATTTGATGCGGTTTTGCACTAACTTAGGTTTGACAACCAAAGTCAGGAGTGGCCTTGATTTCCAGAAGGAAACAACAGAATGGAGGGTGAAGAAGGGAGAATGGTAGAGCACATCTTTCAACTGCAGGATACTGCTCCTCCACTAGTCCTTAGCTCTCAAACCCCGCTTACTGTTCCAGTGGTATTTCCAGGATCTCATGGTCAGGATGTCATTTAAAAACTGAAGGAGACAAACTGGAGAAGGCAAAGCTTGCCCTTTACCTGGACGTAAGCTCACTTTGTTCATCCCTTTCCTAGTCAATACGAGCTTTAGTTCTCTCTTGTATATTGTTCTTCTTTGCTTACCAACTCGGAAAGCCATGTATCAATATGAACAGTGTGCCGTGTCGTGTATGGAGAAGATATGGAAAAGCACACCCACCTTGTGGGTAAAGATGGGGCTGGAGCCTAAGGGTGATTACTTCTGAGTAATGGAATACAATATTTGAGTGAAAACAAATCATAGAATCATAGAATCGCCCAGGCCAGAAGGGACCTCCAAAGGTCATCTAGTCCGACCTCCCCGCAGTCAGCAGGGACACCCCCAACTAGACCAGGTTGCCCAGGGCCTCGTCGAGCCTCTCCTTGAATATCTCCAGGGATGGGGCCTCAACCACCTCCCTGGACAACCTGTTCCAGTGCTCCACCACCCTCACAGTGAAGAACCCTCTCCTAATCTCCAGTCTAAACCTGTTCCACTCCAGCTTGAAGCCATTTCCCCTCGTCCTGTCACTGCAGGCCTTTCTAAACAGGCTCTCCCCAGCCTTCCTGTAGGCCCCCTTCAGGTACTGGAAGGCCGCTATTAGGTCTCCCCGGAGCCTCCTCTTCTTCAGGCTGAAGAACTGCAGGTTTTATTTTTCTTTTAAACTTCCTGAAAGTGTGTTTCTAAGCGGGTAATTCCAGAGAGCTTTATGACTTGGGATTTGGGCTCCTGGGCTGTACTCAGCAGAGAGCCCCTTGTCCCCATCCTGACGTGTGGTTCTCACCCCATCGGTCACTTGGCTGGAGCTTGCTGGAGGGGCTGCCATCCATCTGGTCCGTTTGTCAGCTCTGAGTGCAGCTGTTATTTTGGACCTTACAAGTAGGTACAAATAACAAAAAGAAGTTATTTTGTAGTTAATCGTTTGGTCCCAAAAAGGAAGTAAACCACTGAAATCATTGCAAGAAACAAAATATACAGGGAGGAGAGTCAGGAGTGCAGAAGCAGGAGAGACATACACTGACAAAAGAGACATGGACATTAAGTAGATGAGGAAGCTGAGGAAAATACACATCCGAGAAATTCGGATTTTAAATTAATATCAGTTTATATTGTAATGTCAGGGTTATACTTTATGGTTGGAGCAAGAATTCTATCATAAATCTGGACTAATCTGTTTGGTCTGTAAGTAATGGACTGAGGAATGACAGGAATGACTCCTCCTCTGAATTTATATGCTGTTATTGTTGATACAAGTCTATGTTGCCTGTTATACTCTTTGGAAATGCAGGTGTTTTCCCAAGTGTTTTAAGTGGCGTGGGACTTCTCTAATCATGGGTACCAATGAGGAGGTTTGCAGTGGCTCGTGCTGTGAACCACCTTCTTGGAACACCCTGGAAAACATGTTGAAATGCTGCCTGCTACCTCCCTTCCTAAGCCTTCCTTAAAATTGCCTTGAAATTCTCCTTAAGTCAGGTTAAGATAAAAACAAATGTGTTTTTTATTTATAATATTCACATTATACACTGCAGCTCAAAAAAGTGTGATCGATGTAAAAGAAAGAAAACCACACAATTATCTGCCTGTTAGGTTAAATCAGGGTATTTTTCCTAGACTGTATGGAGTTGCTCACAGGCTGTTAGAAGTTGATGTCCCTGTGGCTTAGGAGCCATTTCATGAGAAGGTTGCTGGTCTTGGATTGCAGCAGTGGCAGAGGGTTAAGGGAAAATATAAGCTGTTACACCCCAACCATGTTTTTGCTCTTTGCTTGTGTTTCATTTGTAGTTAAATCTCCTATTCCCTCATTCCTACACTCGTAGAATTACTGATCCATAGCTTGTTCAGTTTTAGATGCCTTCTGATCTGTTAAAGTGTCTCACATTTTGGAAATACCAGGATCCCTTTGGCTAGATTTCCTGGGAGGCAGTAGACTGCCTTTTTGGTAGATGATTTCCCATACTTGATTAAACTGTTACTAAAACATTAATTTATTGAAGAGGAAAACTGTGCTTCTCACCTGGTAAGGAAACACTAAAATCTCAGGTTAAAGCCTTTTTCTACTTTAGACCTTGTGAGCGTTGAGTTCAGCAGCTTCATACAGATGCATAAACCAAGATAATGTATGTGTGAGTGGCTCTTGAACGCATCTAGATATGACTCTCTGTAGGCCACTTCAGGGTGAAAAAGGGGTTGGGATGACTGTCCGTAACTTTTTCTTTCTTTAAAGAAACGGTTTATCCTTTCTTCCTGTTTCCTATTTACTTATTTTCCTGAAAGTCATAGGGCTGAGCCCATCGCTTCTCATGTAATGGCAATGAAAAGCTGCGATCCCAGTCGTAGGCTTAGTTTCTCGGTCCGTGATGTTGAAGCTTTTCTGATACAATGATGAGTCATTTCTGACTGTGTTAACATATGGCCGGAGCAGTGGGTGAGACATTCATATACAAAGCTTTTATAATGAAGGATATTAGGTTTTTTCTGTTAGAACTCCACGGTTGGTTTCCAGTGACCTCGTAGGAGACATTACGTGAAAAATCTGGTGTCTTTGCACAGCTACATGATTGAATTCAGCAGGTTTGCCCTTTGCACTTTGAAGGGAATAATTTTCGTATTACTATTTTTAATCTTGTACAAATCTTTTGATTTGCCATTGCCTTAACTTTTGTAAAATAGAGCTAATTGTAATTCCTTCTTTGCAAGGAAAATTATAATAATTGGGGAGAAAAAGAGAAAGACTACAAAGTGTATTGCCACCCTGAGCTATAAATACACTATGGAAATGTGAAGTGTGTCGTGCACGGATCTGTAATCCTTCAGGGGTAAAATTAGCCTTTGATGGGACCTTTCAGTGAAACAGTGGTGGGGAGAGGTCTTTAAATCTGAGATAGTGAGATTTTAAAATAGGTTTTAAAATAGGATTTTAAAATAGAATAGAATAGCGTTTGTAGGAACCATCCTGACTGAAATTTCATAATATCAGATTTATTTTTAACACCTATTTACACTCTGTAGCAACTGTTAGAAAAGCCCCATCTCCTGATGTTTCTTAGCTGTTTGGGTGACTGCATTGCCTGGTGGTGTTTTGATGTGTTCCCCATCTTTGCCTTGTTGTTTGGTGCTTTCTTGAAAGAAGATACCTGCACACCTTGTTGTTATGTACCTTTGCTGAATGAGTCTCTGCTTTTTTGCTCAAAACCAGTGTGGTGGGCGAGTGGGTGTTGGTGAGGGAAAGCAGCTGCTGGTCTTGGCTATTCCCTTGGGTGTTATTATATGTTTCTAGCAGTGATGCTGGAAGTCAAGCAGGACTTCTTCAGGTCAGCAAGTTTTCCCCGCTGTGAACTTGATTGTGGGTTGTCCTACAGTAACCCCAGTCTCATTAAACAGGGCAGTGTTGCTAAGCGTGTATTTTTGGTATCGGGAAAAAAACATCTCCTCACTTTGAATGATCGCTGGATTTGTTTGTTTATTTTTTAGGCACGCTGTTGAATGACTGCCTGCCTGCCAATGTCTCAATAAATAGCTCAGCAAAAAAGCATCCATATGTTTATTTGCTTAGTTTTGGAAAGGAAGAATCCAGCATTGTTTTTATTTACATGGTGTAAAACCCAAGCCCCTCTACTGACTTCTTTAATGTGTCTTTATGCATACTTCTTCTGAGAGCAAAACACAGACTATAATGTAACAGCAGGAAGACCCTTCAGAAAAAATGTTTTTAAAAGTAAATCACTTGCACTGAACTGGTAAATTGAGAACTCGTTACATTATTTGGCATAGCTTTTACTTTTTGATCTACAACCAGCAAATGCTGGAAGTTACTTAATACTTACACTAGCAAAAGGCGAAGAATAGATCAACAGCTTAATAATGTCCTCCTTTAATTACTTTTTGCTCTCTTTTTATATTTAATTTTACATTGAATGAAGTGTTCCTTAGAGTAATTCAGATGTTGATTAGCTAATGGATTATTCATGATGGAAAACAGTTATATTGAAGTCTTGTTATATCAAAGCAAACGTCTTCGTATATGTATGCACAAATCCAAGTAGTATTTTTTTTTGTGAAGCTTGTATATTTTTAGATTATTTACAGTAGGAATATGGCAATGTTCAGCAGTTGAAGATACATCTCTGATATGCTGTTGTTACTGAAACTACACTTGCTGATTGGAGATTTCAGTTGGACTAATAGAAATCATAACTAAACCATACATCTTGAAAATCTGTGATTTCACTGTTCTCAAATTATCTAAAATAATTGGCCAAGTGGGCCTTGCGCACACAGGTCATGCTATGAATTTAGTGTAGGTAATCACAGACATACTGTAAAGGTTTTCTCTCCAATTCTAGTGGTTGTCATCAGCTGAAATTATTTTGTCTGAAAATAAAGCATGTAGGGTAAATCGACTGGGCGCTTAGATGTATGCGATGGTCCGTAAGTGACAGCTAGGACTGCTCACAAGGTAGTTTTTGTCATGCGGTTATTTACTGAGTTCTCACTTAAGAACAAAATTTTCTTGAATTATTTTGGTGTGTGGTATTTTTATATTGGCTGCTTACTAGAGAGGAACTGCTGGGGAAGAATGTGAGCAGGTTTCAAAGCCTCTGATTTCTTAGCGCTCAGCAGGAGCACAGTCTAGAAAAAGAACTTGTCAGATACAGTAGATGATGTAACTGCATCAAATACTTAACCTGCATTGGGATAATTAAATTGATTTTTCAAAAGCGTGTCTTTCTCTCCGCCAAACTTTTGCTAGCAAAGAGGGGTCCTTGCTTCTTTTTTCTCCTCCTCTTCTTCTCAAGATCTGGTTGTTAAACTATCTGGAAGGCAAAGCTAAGTAATTTTAACTTCAGAAGGTTTTACTGTTAGTTTTAAAATTAATATGTCTAAAGACAAAGCATTGGACAGTAATAGCATGAAAATCAGATGCTGATACTGCTATGGAAACTTCACTGAATATAATCCAGAGAGATCTGTTTTGGTACAGGTGTGTTTAGCTTGGAAAAATCCATATTGTGAGCTATTGTGGGGAGGATGTGTTTCAGGAGCGAAGCATGCACGGAGTTGTTGGGTAGGGTATGAATCACAGAAGAGAGGGTGCAGCAGACATGTCCTCTGCTGCTCCTTGGAGTAAGTATGGGCAGGGTTAACAGGGAGAGGAATTATATCTTAATGTCCTGGGTGAAGCAGCAAGGTACCCTCTTAGGTAAAAGCCCTGCTTGTTACTTCTCTGATCTCTGTATTGTGGAATAGGGATTTCTGTCTTTATTCCCCAAGTCTGTTATTTCAACAGTTTATAACTCCTTGAATTCCGAGAGAGACATTTTAAGTTTTAGCACCTAGGTCTTTGAAGATTTCTTCCTTATTGAGTATCTTCCCATCTCTCCTCATGCTGGTCCAATTATATGTGCATCCGTCCCACAACGTGGCTCAGTGCGATGGTGCCTGATGCGATGGGGATGAGGTTGGACTGTTTCTGCTTTGGTTCCTTCTGCACTGAATAAAGAATAGGGAAAACAGGGAGCACAGAGAAGTCAAAAGTGATGTGGACAAAATGAAAGCAGGAATAGATGGGAAGGGAGAGCAAAGGAGGGATTTGTTGAAGAAGAGCTGTGGTGAGGGGAGAGAAGTGAATTTGTCTGGGAGAAGAGATTGGAAGATGAGGCAAAATACAGCTGAAGGGGAGTCCGAAATGGAAAGCCCACTGAGGAGGCTGAGAGTGAGAATTGGCAACAGGGAAAATAAAAGAAATATTTGAGGGGTGGTTCTTCACAAGGATGTGGGGAAGTGGATGAAGAGAGACTAGAGCAAGGTTGGACAAGGATCTGGCGGTGGGGAAGAAATAGGATGGAGCCAAGGGCAGTTTGGATAGAAAAGGGCTAAGGAAGTTTAACCACAGTGTGAAAAGGCAGAAGATAAAAAAACCCATAGCCATAGCTATGATAAGCCCTGCATTCATGAGTCTCTTGTCAGCAAATACCTGGAAAGCCCACCAGTGAAATCTCCCAGCACTGGGTAGAGGTGGGGTCTGGGGGGACAGCAGGCTGCTAACGACACGGGTTGCTCTGTTAGTTCATGTGGCAGAGAAATGGGAGATCGACACACAAGTGCCATTGAGGTAGAAAAACCAGGTGTTCAGGGTTATAAAAATGAGAGAACTTAGGTGGTTCTTTTGACTCCATGTAACTTTCAAGAATCTGAAAGTACCAAAGCAGAATTACCACCACGTTACCCACTTGGTGCCATTTAAATGTCACTGCTCTATGTTGCTGGTCACCAGTGTCAGATCTTCCTTGGATTTTAATCCCAAGTCTGCCACTCACAGGCTGTATGATCTCAGACTAGTTAATTCAACTTTGTTTGCTTTATTTTCCTCATCAATAATTCGGGAATAGTGATTTCTAACTACCCTCTGTAGAGGCTCTTGAGCTCTCTGAGTGCCACAATTCATGCAAGAGCTGAGAGATGCTGGCTGTGTTATTAATAACAGTTTCTTTCTGTTCCTTTTTTCTCCTTGGATCATTGTGTGACTGTGGCAGGACAGAAACTGAGAAGAAAGGAAGGAACTGCTGGAGATGATGGGTGTGATGTGACAGGGACAGCTTGCTTTCTATTATCCAGCCCCACTGCCCAGCTGACAATGGGTGCATTTGTGTCTGCAGCCGGAGTGACTCAAACTTGGTAGAGGGTCCTTTCAGAGACATACAGGCCTCCCTGATGACACTCCATGTTGAAGAGCCTGGCTTTATTAAGTAATTGTGAGTGACTTGGAGCCCGTTGCTGAGTGCTAGTTCTGTAGCTGGTGTGATAATGCCGCTTGTGCCATGATCTGGTGGGCTGTGGGGTCCAGCAGCACCACAGGAACACGGCAGGGCGAGAGACAGGGCTGGGAAAGGAGAACCTACAGAATAGCATGTTTATTTTCATACATTGTTACATGAATGTTTTACGAATTTCACACAACTGCCCTTCATTTCAATGAGGTAGCTTTTTATTTCATGTTCTTGCTCTTCTTACTATTTGCAGCTCTTGTTGAGCAGAGAGAGCCTCAGTGCTGTGCCAGAGATGGCTCAGATGTTGGGTTACAGTGTGTATCTATGAATTTGGACTTGAATTCAAATGAGAATCTGTTTCAATGTCACAGGTATTGAGAAGCAGTTGCATCTCAGGGGTTTGTGTGTTATATTTAGTACAATTGTGATGAATATCTCAGACCCTTGTCATTCCGGCAAAATTGTCATTAAGGAACATGCTCAGGTCAGAAAGTTTTTGGTATGGCTTATTGTTCGAGGAGAAGATGCTCTCATATGTGGCATAGAGATCAAGAAAACGTCTCTTTTACTGCTAGTTTTTGAATTAGAAATCAGTGCATTGAGGCCAGTCTTTTTTCAGTGGTGCCCAGAGACAGAACAAGAGGAAGTGGTCACAAACTTGAATATAAGAAGTTCCACCTAAACACGAGGAGGAACTTCTATACTTTGAGGGTGGCAGAGCCCTGGAACAGGCTGACCAGAGAGGTGGTGGAGTCTCTGTCTCTGGAGACATTCAAACCCTGCCTGGACAAGTTCCTGTGCCACCTGCTCTGGGTGGACCTGCTTTGGCAGGGGGATTGGACTAGATGATCTCCAGAGGTCCCTTCCAGCCCCATGCGATTCTGTGATTCTGTGCATTGCCGCATCCACAGGAGTCTGTGAAAGTAGTCAGGCCCAAAAGTCAGTTGGCTGAGGAAAGTGCAGAGTTAATTCTTCCAAGCTCTTGCTGTAACACCACCTCTCCCACTAGATTAAGATCTTTCCTTCTTTCCTGCTTTTTTTTTTTCTTGTTGTTTTTGTTCTTGAGGTTTAATGTTCGTGAGAGTGAGCCTGGCTGGAAGCCAGCAGGCTGGGGGCTGGCTCTGCAGCCCGCTATCCATGCTGGTGCTTTGCTTCCAGAAGCTATTGGAAGTTTGGTCCTCAACCAAACCTCCCAACCCTGCTGAGAGGTTGATACAAGAGCAGATTTAAGCTCTTAGATGTTCTTTTAGGTAACAAGCCCGATTCAACTGGTTTCAAAAAGCCAGATGGTTGTGAATCTTAGAGTCTGATATCCTTCTCAACTACTCTGTTTCATGCAACCTCTTTCTTTGGCTGTTTCTTTCCTAGCTCCTCTTCTGTAACCTGTCCTTGTAAGGTATCACAAGCCAAGAGTTGGATAAAACTATTTTGACATTCTTTTGTCTGGAATCTGGGTGAAAGGGTACAGGTACTGAATTTTTTCAGGGAAAAGAAAGTTCCACAAAACATTATATTGGAAACATATTGATTAAATCACATTTTATGTTGCATTTCCCTGTAGCATTGTATTACTTTGAGAGACCTGTTTTCTATGTGCTGTATGATGCAGTCCTTTCTTACAAGCCTTGCTCTTTGGCTGACCAGGCTTCTTACAACATGCAGTTATGCTTAGGAGTTGTTAATATTTCCCTGGCAAGTTGGTGTGCTTGCTTCTGTCATATTTATCTATTGTCCCAGCACTTGCCTCAATGCATTGGAAGTTGACAATAGTCCCTAAGGCGCTCCAAATTGTTCAGTCCGGTACTGTAGAATGGCCTTCTTTGTGCACTGACCTCTCATTACAAAAAGCATTTTCTTTGGATCACCTCCTCTCATCTATTTTGAGAAAAGAGAAGGCGGTTGTAATTCCTGAATGCTATTCACGACTCCCAAGTTGAGAACTTCTGTCTTAAAATAAGTACTTCCAGTGACACCCCAGTGCTCTGCCACGGGAGCATTGCGCTGCCAGTAACTCTGTCGTTATCAGTCACGAGATACCTTGAGTAGCGAACAAAATACAGTGCTGTAAATTGTGGATACTATTACACAGTAGTGATGTGGACACCAAAGGGTAGGTAGTGTATGCTTCAGGAGCAGAGAATGTAATTAGAAAGGATGGTTTAACTTCTATGGATTTGTTTTAGCAAGAGGAAGAAAACAAGAAGGTTAATGAAGTAATCTAAGTCTGTGATCTGTGGAAGCCCTTTAATTTTCCTTTCTGTTCTTAGGAATAGCATTGCTGTCCCCTTAGCCTAGTGACTATACACTAAATAGCAGCTCTTTCAGACTAAAAAAAAAATATTTTTTGGTCAATTTTACGCTTATTTCTGGATCTTCGTTCTCATTTTGCAAGATAGTGATAGCTCCCTGTGAAAACATGAGAATTACTTATATCCCACATCCAGAGAGTTAGGTTCTGGACTTTCAGATTCACCAGAAATGGTCAAAAGTATTATGCAGACTTCAAATGCTTAGGCTGTATCGGCAGGGATGAGTCTCACATGAGAGCCTTGTTGAATAGTGAGAGTATGCACAGCTTGAGTCTTAGAGCAGTTTGGATTTAGCTCACAGAAAACCAAATTGGAAGAAAATCTCTTTACTGTGGATGAATTATCATATTCTCTAGGTTTGGGTACATGCTGAGTGGGTGGGTAAGTTAGCCTGGAACATTTAGCTGCCCAAAAAGAAAGTTTTTTTAGGACTCGCTTGTGGAGTATATATTTCTGGCCTTCAACCGTTTTTAATACACTTCACATGAGAGTTGTGCATTATTTATAGTGAGTGTGGGAGAGGGAAAGAGTACTGTGGAAGAAAGAAAAATAAACCTTTCAATCATTAATTCTGTTTTTGTCTTTAATGCCACTTTTGGGGCAAGATGCCAATGATTTTGCGCCCAAAATAGAATTGCTAAAATCCCCCAAAATTCACCAGTCTCACTCATGATCTGAATATTTTCTCAAATTATAGTTAGGAGGCAAAGCACAGAGTCTTGAGGCATGTGTCAGCCTCATGATGAGAAGAGCAGATCATCATCTTTTAACTCATAAATATCTTCCTCCTGCTATGAATAAGCTTTTGTGGCCAGAGATGACCTCTGTGTTTAGATGTTGTCAAGGTTACTGGGCTGTAAAAACAAACCGGCAGTTGTCTGGGGTTTTGTGTTCCCCAGTGTTGGGTGCTCCATGCCATGGGTCATACATCAGCAATAGGGTTCCTCTTGGTTGGGGGCAAGGTGTGCCGAAAGCTCCCCCAGAAGGCACCTAGCTTTTGTAGCTCTGTCGGTCTGTAGCCCTTCTTCAGCTGCGGAGTTTAGGAAGTCAGATGAAACTCATGTAGGAGTTGGGCACGTGGGGCCATCACCATCAGATGAACATACTCCACTGTGCTACCATTGTATGTTCCCATCACTGTAGGGCAACCAAAGGGGCATGACTGCAGTTTCATGGACAGCCTTTTGATATCAGAACTTATTCAAGAAGTTTGTTTTCCTGCACTGTACTTCAGCAACACTCGGTCATTGCTGGAGATAATTTCTGTGATCTGATTTACCACGTGGCCACTCACACAGTTGCGTTGGCACAAACGAAGGAACAGTAAGATGGGAACCAGGCGTGGGAACAAGCAGCTGAGGTGGGAGCTTTGCCCACTGAAGAAAATTTATACAGCAGCTCTTCCCGAGTCTCCTACAAAGCGTGGCACTTGGCACATCTGACTCAGCCAACCTGGGTGTGTTTGTGTAGGTCCTAAACACTGCACTTGCACTGCTCAACAGACCTCATTTTTGGTTGAAAGCGTGCATCAATTCATGCCGTTTCTCGCATGCCTTTGCTTCACTTGCAGCTGAACCATTTTCATTCTGGTTAGTGCTATGGTAAGAATTACTTGAAGAGTCATGGTCTTGTTGTTTAGAAAACCAGAGTATTGCAAAGTGCAGCTGTCAAGTCAGGTTACTTTTAAGGGAAGGCAATGCCCTGTATTGTTAAAACAAGTCAAATTCTATTTATTTTGAGCCTGGTTACAGAGTAGCCTCGTAAATACTTGTTCAACCTCGGTAACATGGAACGTAAAGGCTTATTATGCTTATCAATACTGAAAGGATCAAACAACATGGGTTTTGGGGTATTTTTTGTACATGTTGTACTTCTAACATACTCTACTCATTCTTCATCTGTGGCTGCCAGAAGCCGTGAGGCGACACATTTCGTATTTGGAGAGTCACATGTATAGACACTGTATAATCATGATGAGTAGGGTAAAGAGCAAGAGTCAGTGATTCAGCCTGAATCTCTTCTGGAGCTATTAACTCTCCTTGTCTTGTAGGAAAGGATGGGAGACCAAGGGTCCATAGGGGATCATCTCATTAATCGTCTTGTATTTCATAGTTAAGGTTTATAGTGTTTGCTTATACAAGCATTTAAAAGTCATGTCTCGGAGCCAGAATTTATAAATTTATAAATTTAACTTAAAAATACTGCAGGTTTTGAACTTTTTGTCTTTTGAACTCTTGATGACTCCAGAAAAATACTTGATTTTTATTTTTGTATTGAACTTTGTCACCTTCTGGTGTGCTTTGAGATCTAACAAACAGGGAACAAGTTACAGTAAAAGTGATCCTTTACATAAGCTCATGCACCAAGAGCATTTTTACCCTGTAGTCCTGCAAGTGAGAGAAGTGGGGAAGGACAGACTTGGCAGGTTGCCCCATGCACAGCACATCCTGGGTAGAGCTTCTGCCCTGAGATCCTGCAGTTGGGATCAAGTAAGTAGAAAGTCTTTCCACTTTGCCTGGAGTGAAGAAGAGCACTGTCTTCAGAAGGTGCTCAACTGTAGGTCTCTTAAAGGAAAGTAAGCCCATAAGGTAATCCTACAACAGGTAAAAATGGATCCCAGAAGATCAAAATGCTGGCAGTCGACCGCATAGCTGAAGGAATAGGAACAGAGTGAATGAGAAGCTGGAAGCTGGTGAGACAACTGATGGACCTGCTGGGTGGACTACCACACACAATAGGAGCAATTCAGGCAAGCAGAATATTGCAGAGATATTCAGTTGTTTATTAGTACCAGTCCTCACTGCAGATACGCATCCAGATTTGTTGAGAGCTCAAGTATGAGGTGGCTGGTGTGTAGAAGTATGTGCAGTTTTATTAGAAATAACATAACAGGCACGTGGAGCTAAATGTGTTAGAAGGCTCTAGGAAGCATCTGGAGAATTACAGCCCAGTAAGCTTATACTGGTAGTCAGTAAATTAGCTGAGATAATAGTTACTGACAGGTCACAATTCATAGATTGCAGCCATCAAGATTGCACAGAAGAAAATGGTGTCATGCCAAGCTGAAGGGGAGGAAGGTGTTTTGGCAGATGGAAAATCATTTGATTTAACTGCTGAAAGCTTTTAGAAAGCTTCATTGTCCTTCACAGATGGTTATTAAGAAACACGGTACTGCTAAGATGGGAGTCGATTTGCTGGCACGACTCAGAACCTGCATTAGAGACAAAAGCAAAAGGCACGTTAACCAGTTAGATGTTCTAATCATGATACGCTGATAAATCCTGCTTTAAACTGGTGGAGACTGTTTCGTTCTTACAGGCATGAAGCCTCACTGGTGTGGGATTGCTCTGCCGAAAGACAGAACTGGGAAGTGTCTATATGGTGTCTGATCCCTGAGCATGGAGAGCTATGAGGCTGTCAGTCCTATACCCCTCCATGGAGACCTCTATTTAGGAAGGACCTGGACCTGAAAATAGCAAGCTGACTTGAAAAATGCAGTCGTAAAAGAAAAAATCCCAGCAATTTTGAAAACATACCATTAAGTATAGGAAAAGTAATAAAGAATACTGTGGAGAATGTTACCAAAAGTAAAAAACAATATATCAAGAACGCCCTCGTCTCACCTCCAAAAACCAATATATCAAAAACGCCCTCGTCTCACCTCCAAAATAGCATTTGAGAGTTAGTGGGAGTTCTGGGAACACGAGATGAAGCTGAAAAAGGATTGGGGAAATCTCAGTTGTGGAGAGCGGCTGAAGAAAATTGTGACTGTTTACCTTAGAAAGCAGATGAGTCAGAGAAGAGACGTGCTAAAACTGTATAAAGCAGTAAATGGTATTAGAGAAAGTAGATTGGGGTAGTTTCTGTTTTCCTTGTCTTAAATCACTAAAGTGGATATTTAAAGGAATCAGAAGGTTTCAAATTCCAAAACTGATAAAAGGAAATTCTTGTTCCGATCTATGATTAAGTTATGAAGTCACTATGGCAGTAAGTTGTTAGGATGAAGAATTTAACAAGGTTTTTAAAATGTTATTTTAATGGTTATCAGAAATGTTTACAGCTGCCCAAATCTGTGCTGACAAATTTTGAAGGGGTATATTATGCTTCACACTTGAGATTTTAAGACAATCTGTAGCTACTGAGGCTGTCTTTCTGTTCTTTTGCTGGTTGTTCCTCATTCCTAACGTAAAGTGTAGGTAGGACTCTAGTGGTGTAATTCATATATTATTTCTATACAAGGTGTGAAATTAGTTCTGATTCTCAGTAACACCCTGAAGAGTGTTCTCTGTGGGTGACACCTGAATTCAGAGCAGTACAGTCCCTTTTGAGGCACAGGCTGAAGAGAGTAGCCAAGGGGACAGTAAGGGTGGTTCCCAGCATCTCCTGGAGTCACCGAAGTCTGGCTGAACAGAAGTCTGCAGGTATGAGGTTCCAGACATGTAATAAGGTCAGGAACTGATGTGATTGTAAATTTGGGTAGAAGGCATTGAGTTGCTTATGTATGAATAGGCATATGTGAATTACGTACAGGAGTAAAAGATCTTGATCTCTTAAATATTCCCTTAAAGCAAAAGCATTTTCTGCACTTGTGTTTTGGAGTTCATTTCACTTACGGTGAAGGCACGATGTAAAAAACTGTTGTCTTTACCTGATGTCTTCAGTGAAACTGTTAAAGTAAATAGGCAAAACTAAAGTAGGGATTTTTTTCTGTTTGCCTGCAAAAGCACATCTCCTTGGTGCAGTTCCAGATACGCATGGGAGTAGATGATATGTATGTGAGTACATGGTGATGAGCAGTTCATCATTTTTGTTAAGGTATTGGTTGTATTAAATTGTATTTGTCCCTAAATGAATTTGACTCGGACACTTGCCAGACATCAGTCAGTCAGTTCATGTAGTCCTGCTGTTTTACCTGATAGTAACCTCCTCAGGAATTGTACTTGCCAAGTCTCACAAGCGTGTTCATCTCAGTGCTGATGTGCAATTATTCTCTGAGTTGTGCCTCTTCTTAGGTGACATGATATTTTAGGATAATTCAAAAATCCCCAAACCCATAATTAGCTATGTTGTCTGCAGATCTTAAAGGTGTGAGATAGATGTTTGAAAGGACTTTTGAAATCAAACCTCCTGAGAAATGAAAGCTATATGTGCAAAAAAAAGAAACTAATTTCTACTTAATTGCCAGAAGATAAGGTAATTCTAAAATGTTAATGGAAAATGTTGATACTTGGCCTTCAAATGGCAAGCATAACACAGACCTGCTGACTGGAATTGGTAAAATGGTATGGAAAAAACCCACCAGACTTGAGAGTTTTAGGAAATTAATGGGTAATATATTGTCTGTATGCCTATGCGGTAATAATAACAGAATTTTAGAAAATAAAAAAAGCTAGCATGATTTTTGTTGAAGTAGTGTTGACTAACTGGATCATAAATGCAAATAAAAGTATTAACTCCAGGTGACTGGCTCATAGTTACAGTATCTCAGCTTTTGTGGTTCCACCGCATAACAACAGACTCTACAGTGCATGAGTCTGCATCACATGGTTTTATTTTTAGTACTGATAAGTCTAATATTTCAAGCTCATGTGAGACTGGGAGCCAGGCTGGGCGCTGGGGGTTGCTCAGTGGCTGTCTCTTCTGCAGTCTCTGTCTCTGCTGAGAGACACCATCCCCGAGAGGTGATCGTCCCCCTGTACTTGGCACTGGTGAGGCCTCACCCCGAGTACCGTGTCCAGTTTTGGGCCCCTCACCACAAAAAAGACATTGAGGTGCTGGAGCGGGTCCAGAGAAGGGCAATGAAGCTAGTGAGGGGTCTGGAGAGTAAGTCTTATGAGGAGAGGCTGAGGGAGCTGGGGTTGTTTAGTCTGAAGAAGAGGAGGCTGAAGGGAGGCCTCATCGGGCTCTATAACTGCCTGAAGGGGGGATGCAGAGAAGTGGGGGTCAGTCTCTTCTCCCAAGTCACAGGAGATAGGACAAGGGGAAATGGCCTCAAGTTGCGCCAGGGGAGGTTCAGGTTGGATATTAGGAAAAATTTCTTCACAGAAAGGGTTATTATGCCTTGAAATAGGCTGCCCAGGGAAGTGGTTGAGGCACCATCCCTGGAGGTGTTCAAAAGACGGGTTGATATGGGCCTCAGGAATATGGGTTAGTGATATATTTTTTTTAATTGCTTATTTCTTATTTATTTTTTGTCAGAGGTTGATGGTTGGACTAGATGATCTTTAAGGTCCCTTCCAACCTAGACGATTCTATGATTCTATCCAGGACTCCCCAGCTCGTGCTCATTCCCCTCAACAAAGGTGTCAGCTTTGGCAAACGACATGTTGAGAACAAAATCGTTCTTCAGAGACTGAATCTGAGATCTGATGATGCACATGGTGTCAGGCGGGTTGGGAGTGTGGCAGAGTGCTCCTGCCATGGCCCATACAAAGCACTGGCAGGTGTCAGCATCAAGGGGATAACACAGGCATAGTAGGGTACAACAACCGTATTGTTGGTATTTTCTACAGAAAGATACTTAGAATTAATCACCATATAGTAATGGTAGCAAAGCTGGATATATCTGCAAGGATGTAGTGGGCACTGAGATGGAGCTTTGCTGAAAAGCTTCTGGCTGGTGGGCTCTACAGGTGGACCACAGAACAGGAGGAGGCAGTGATTGCCACAAGCCATGTGTCCACCTTCCAGCTGAGGCTCTGGGACAGGGGATGGTTGAGGAAGCTGGTGGATCAGAGCTGCAGCTGTGGGATCTCTGTGTTCCACTGTTCAGAGATGCTTAGCTGGAGCCTTCTCAGCTCAGCTTCATCTCCTGCTCTGTGCTAGCTAAATTTGGTCATGAGTCAGCTCACTGGGGCTCCTGCACTCCTGCATCTAAACATTGTGGTACTTCGTGGTCTATGTAGTATCCTTGGGTCCTCCACAGAGTAGTCATTGGTACTGCATAGAGGACTTTTCTTGGTGAAAATCACACTTTGTTGAATCTTGGGTCCCGTTTCTGACTTCATGCTCTTGATCTGTTCCCCTAACCCACCATCTCCCTTTTTTTGGAAAGATGAGGACACACTGATTTCTCTATTGTTAAATGGTGCACTCAGAACAGCCTCATACAATTAGCCCTCTCCGCCAGGCTCAGTAGCTACTTAATAATAAGAACAAACAATTTCCAAATAGAGCTGTTTGATCATCGTGTTCTTGATGTCACTGTTTTGTTACTAGAGGTTCCTGAAAAAATGAATGACTCCCAGATTGTTTCACTCTGCCTGTTGTTCTTTAGGAAAATGTTGTGCTCTGAAAAAGCTAGCATACTAACATTTCCAAGGGTAACACAGAGCAAAACTTACTGGAATGACTGATTGCTTGCAGAGCAATAGCTGGCAGACCATCTAGGCAGCCATCACCTATAACCCCAGCTTATAGACAGGCACAAAAGTTGTGATTTAATCATAGCCATATGAAGACACAGATCATTCCCTTTCACCCTCATGCATAGAATAGGATTATATCTTTATCACATACTTATCGTACCGAAATAACGTTTTTATTCCATATATATGCAATACTTCAGCACTCAAGTGAGCTTTAAAATGATACTTTTCAATAAAAGAAGGATATTAAAATGATTTATTGTTGTATTTATAAATAAAACACAATTATTTTTCTTAAATCTCTGTTAATGAACAAGAAAATGATGTTTTAATAACAGAACCACTGAACTGCAATCACTACGTGTAGTTAGTTAATACACACAGAAAAAAGTAAGTCCTTCTAATACCTTCTAATGCTATGTGAAAATTTGTGTGAAGTGTTTCCAATCCGTTGGCTTCATTCCACCTTTTCTTTTAGAAGACTGTTCAACCATTTCTTTCATTGCTGGAAGCTTTACTTGATATTTAGCCTAAAATACAGATTCCTGAATATCATCCTATTACTTACAGTAACATTTAATAATGTCTTACTTTCCTTGGTTTTTCATGTCATTCCAGTACTTGCTGACTCTTTGCAGGATTCCACTTTGCCAGTATGCATTTTTTTGTTTTATTATTTGCCTTTAATCTGGTATCTCAAAGCTTCAGTTACTTTTCTTGCTTTTTAAACTCTTTTCACAGAATCACACAGATTCTGTACGATTCTGTGATTCAAATACTTTTCTTGCTTTTTAAACTCTTTTACCTATGTTAAAATCCCATTACTTTAAAATCTGTAAAGTATCATAAAGAAAAGAAACCAAAACCTCTGGAAGCATCTAATACATAGAGAGAGGAGACTTAAACATGGAGAGTGTGCCCACCCAAAGAGTAGGAAGGTGGCTTTGTGGTGGGAGGAAAGCTGCCATGGCTTGGTATGGAGGACTTGGTAGCACAGATATGGACAGGCTCTTGGGTAGGGTGGCACCTAGTCACACGTGGGTTTACGCTCTGAAATGGTTGTTTTCAAGTGGGTAACTCTTTAAGGGTGTTTGCCGGAGATGTAGAAATTGTCAAGTTTAACTACTAATACCTAACAACTAAATGTCATTTAAATACTAATACCTTTGCTTTGAAACAAAATGGTAGAGAAGTTTCCTTTTTAATTTAGAAGGTTTTTCACTTGTGGAAAAATTTGGTAGCCGCCTGCCTCTGCTTCTTTGCTGTGCCTAGCCAGTTTAGTTCTCATTTTGTTGAAAACCTTAAAGGAGAGCCGGTTCCATTGAAACTTCCATATGACAGGAAAGAGGGAAATGGTATCTGGATAACGTAGAGGCAGTGCACAGACAGACGTGCTTGCCTAAATACAGTTCGTTCCTTTGCTAGGTTTATGTCTCAGTCATATTCCAGATGCTCCCCGACAAGCAAGTGACTTGGGATAGAAAACATCTGCTTATTTTGCCTGGTGAAACTTTCTTAAGGATTTTACTGGGGAAAAAAAAAAGAACAGAAGTGTGTGTACTTCTTACTGTTTTTCCTCTCTTTTTTGAGTGAAGTATAAACTATCTAAACTATAAAAATGACTTTCCAGTGATGCAGTGCTTATAAGCTAGCTGGCTTGGGCTGTTGGATACAGATCAGACAGCTTTCGTCTGTAGTCTGTGGTTCATACACTGGCTGGGTTGTTAAAGGTTGAATATTGTTGCTCTTTGGTCTCTGAGAAGCAAGTCAGTTTTAGCTCAGTTCCTTGAAATCTGCCTTCTGCACCACAGGTAATCGATATCTTTGTTAATATTTGCATTAGATGAGATTGAGTATGGTCTCAGATGGTCAGATGTACATTTCTTGTCACCCTTATGACCAACGATATGGTAGTCTCACAGTCACCCTTACATCCCATTAGGGTGCCCAGGGATCTCATTCCCAGCCTATAGTTGAGTGCATACAGTCATTTTACAGTTCTGTAGAGCTGGTCTTCCCTGCAGTGCTTCCCTACCCTGCTTTTTGCTTTGCATTCAAGGCTAAAAACTTCAAGGACTGTCCTTGTTCCTAAACTGTGCAGTTCCAACATCATAAAGGTCTCTTCTGGTTGAGACTTCTTTTACGCCGCAGCAGTAAAAAGCAATAGCAGTGATTTGTGCTTTCTGGGGTTGTCCACTTTGCCTGTTGTGATCCTTCTATCTGAGTATAACTGATTGAACCCCTTATTTATAGCTCCCTTGTGTTCTCTGGAAAGTCAAACAAGTAAAATTATTGGTCACTTGGCCAACTGCATCATGGTACAGTTTTCATTTTGTGAGGAAATAAGAAATGAAGCTGACACTGCTTACAGGGGATTGCTCTGACTAGAGTCCGTGCAGAACTGCAGGCCAGCCAAAGCAAGGGTGGCATTTTCAAAATCTGCTGTTTGGCATTTCTTAGAGTATGGCATTTCCTTAGCTAATAGAGGTTTGTATTGTATCATTTGCAAATTAGGTGGGCCAGTGTGTTCTCAAGCCTCAAGAGTCTCCTCAGGGTTAATACATATATTAATAAAGTAAATGTTGTTATAATTTATTGTAATATGCTAAATTGAATGTTTTGCATGTGATTTTCAGTTATGTGTATTGTTAATTTGGATTCTCCTTTTTGTACCTTTCTGTCCTGGGAGGTGCAGGTGCTGTTTTGCCCTTTCTGCTGTTCTACTGCCCACTCCCTCCATGGCATCGTTAGCCCTGGAAGTTGACACTAGTTCATTTTCCACTTTGTTGTCTATGTCCATCTCAGCAATTACACAGTTGCCTCCAGAGCTGCCCCAAACGCCACGAGCTGAACGTCATAGAAATGAATCTACTGGGCAGGTGGTGGCCTCATGGTTAAAGCAGGTGTCTTACCTTTGCAAAGTAACGTGGTGGAATCTCATGATTCTCACAAAAGAATTAGAGAGGCATGGTGTCTGTGAGTCATGCAAAGACAGTCCAGGCAGTCCCATAAAGATTGTACAAATCTTTCTTTCTCAGTTTCTGTGACTAATTTGCAGTCACCGATATTCCTCGGGTGGCCAAGAATGTTCTACAATTGCGTGTAACCCACACAGAGGTCTTAGAGTTGGACTTGATGATCAGGATAACGATAGTCGAGTGTTTCTTTGGGAACTTGGGATATCAAAGTAGTCCCACTTCAGCGGTGAAATGCCCAGCTGTACCATATGTCTCCAATCTGCTTTATAACTCTCCTTAATTAGATCGGTGCACAGCTATTACCACCTGGGAAACATTAATAGATTTGAAGAGCTGATCTGTGTTCTTAGTGAAGTTTGGATTATTTTTACTTCCTTGTGTTTGAAAAAAATAAAGAAGGTTGAAGTATTGTAGCTGTTGGAGAAATAGTCTTGCTTAGACAACACTTTTTGACACCTGCCTCTGAATTTTAAGGTCTTTTTTTGTTTACGTTGTTGACAAAAATCAAGATTTTACTGCAGTTCTTAAAGGGTGAAGTTCATCTCAGTGGAGAGGGCTTGCACGAAGCTTGTGCTGCAGTCAGATCCCATATAAGAGTTGTTTGGGGCACTGTTACAGTGGTTTTAGCAAAGGTGGTGCAAGCTCAGTTGTAGTCTACCCTGCCAGATCATCAAGAGAGTCATTGGCTGGCTTCTGATTATAAAGTTTCTGCCACAAATGCCAATGGTGATGTTCAGAAACCTGGAATAACTTTACTTAATTGTCATGCTGTATGAGTTCGAATATCTGAGAAGTGCAAAATTATCTGTTACCTTAGTATATACGATATAGACAAACTTAGCATATTTGGTACAGGCAGATCCTCAGCACAGAAAGAGTGGTCGGACATTGGAATAGGCTGCCCAGGGAGGTGATTGAGTCACCATCCCTGGATGTGTTTAAGAGCCGTTTAGATGCAGTGCTAAGGGACATGGTGTAGGGGAGAACTTTGTAGAGTAGGGTAGATGATTGGACTCGATGATCCCAAGGGTCTCTTCCAATCTAGATGATTCTATGATTCTATGTGGTCACAAGACGCCATTATTTTTCTGATGCTTCTCAGAATAGACTCCCAAAGGTGAAGAACTTCTGTTGCCTCCTTTCCCTCTGTTAACTAGCATAAAATTAAAAAAAAATATATTACATTTTACATGTTTCCTTTAAAGTTTCCTAGCTGTGCAAGTGTTTTTTTTCCTTGAATAATGTTCTTATGCATGCATATATAAAGTTGGAAAATTATACAGTTATAAAATTATATTTCAGTATTATATTAACACTTGGTTAGAAGTTTTTAACCACCGAACTAGGAAGATGGAGTATAAGGGAGATTGCCTCTTAGTCACTTCACTGACTTTCTCCAGCAATTCATTAGCCTGGGGGCTTTCCCAAACAAGATGGCATTTACCAGGCAGAAAGATACTATAGGAATTCCTAAGTAGCTGCTGATGAGAAAGCAGTGCAGAGCTAGTTCATTTTGAGTAGGAATTGTTTTCAATAATGTTTATTGTTATCCTGTCTCTCCTGGGTGGTTTTTTTTTTTTGTAGTTTTTTGGTGATCCATCGTTTTGGATATGGTTCCAAACAGTATTTTGGTCCTGGATTGCATATTTGTAAAGAGAAGAGACAGAATAAAAGCTGTAGGCTCTGCTACAGGGTGCCCGTGTCTCTGCATCCAATATTTTTCTGAATTTTTAGCCAGGAAAAAAAGAATTTTAAATTTGGCTAATATAGGTTGTGTTGATTGTTTCCTCCCCTCTCCTTGGAAGTTCTAACAAAGAGGTGTCTCTGAATTCATACATGGTGATGGATGTCAGTGAGTGTTACTCTTGTTTTTAAAGCTTGAGGTTCATTTACGTTGAGTTTCTTTTACACAGCCCAAAAGTGAATGTAAATGTGGAGCTTGTAAAATGGTCCTGACTTATACCATCTTTAATGATTTTGCCAGACCTTAGTGAAATGAGCATTAGGCTCATGTACTTTTAATTTACTGTAGGCTAAATACCAGAGAGTTTTAAATCTGGTGCTTTTTTTTTTTATTCTGGGAAAATATTTGATGGTAGATGCTCGAACCCAAGGAACTGCCAGCTCTGTGCAGTTACTGCATGTATCTTATTTTTAATAGCAATAGACCTTTCCTGATGGTGCTCATCAGTGGTTTGCTAGAGAGAGGGGGAACTATTTCACTCTGGGTGTTTTGATCTTCAGGCAAAACGGCTCTCCTTTCATTATTATGGCGTTTTTATCTCTACGGAAACTAGAACAAAGTGAAATCTTTCTTCTTATAAAGGAAAGTGTTGAAAGTGCTATTTTATCCTTTGCTCATCCTTATCAACATTCAGTTTTGAATTTATTTTTGTGAACTTGGGCTTGCCTCTGCACTTCTAGGGAGTACGTATGGGCAATTAAACAGAAGTATCTTGCAGGAATGCTTAGGGACAGGAAGACCATTTATAAGGGACAGTGGTAGTAATGTACGTGCTATAAAGGAGTGTCCCTCACTAGAAGTGAGCATGGCATAACTGTAAAAAAGATTTTTTCTGTGGAAACAGTTATCTTTTATGTGAAAGAGCTTTTGGTGCTTAAGCATCCTTGTGAAGGGAAGGGAGACAAAAGCAGACCATACTCCTTACAACTGTCACTCCGTTGTCTTTGAGATGGGAGAGGAGCAGACCTCCACCCGTTTCCCTTCCACAAACATAGTGTGCAGTTATCTTGTGCATATATGTGTGATTGACTGCAGACCCTCACTCTTTTCATGCCTTAATTCTTTACCTTCAGATTATATCCAGCTATTTTCTTTAATAGCCCTTGAATAGTTAAGAAACTTACTTAAATGAGAACTGGTAGCCACATACCAACATCTTGTCATCCAGGTTAGGTTCATATGGCCTGTCATTTCTGTTTCTCACGTGCAACTTCCAGTTCTGACAAGTGACCTGATAGAGATCCTCAGCTGCCCAAACACATTTACTGGGTATACCTTGGATACAGCTAGTTTCTGTCGTTTCTTTTTAAATGTCCCCTACAAGTGTAGTTCTTTGAAGCCACCATTAAACATGGTGATTCTAAAGTGAAAAGAGTCATTCCTTTGGAACTGGCCCTGTGAGCCGCTTCATTCATAGGAGCATAACTCTTCTTGATTGGTACCTGTGAGGGGTATTGGGGATGCTTTCTTCTGAGGTGGGTGATCTTCATTCATAGAAGCATAACTCTTCTTGATTGGTACCTGTGAGGGGTATTGGGGATGCTTTCTTCTGAGGTGGGTGATCAGATGGCATATTTTGTGTTCCGTGGACATATAAAGTGGTTACATGGCAAATCCTTGGGATTGATAGACTTTGGGGGTGTATTTCGTTAAATGAAATGTATGACTTCAGGAATGTAAGGAGATGTGTAAAGCTTTAGAGCCTCTTTGAGTCCTCATCTTGGCAGTTTACTATCAAGGCTCCTAAATGTATTCAGTGAGATGTTGACAGTCTAGGTATTTTTAAGACTTACACTTACTCACGCTAAGTACAGTCCCTCCTCAAAGTAGCTATCAAAACAACTTTTTCTTGCAGTTGCCTATTTACCAAAATCATCCTCTAGAGCTTTTAAAGGTCAGACTGCCTTCCATTGGGGATGGGATGCCAACCGTGCGATACCTTTCAAAAATAGGTCTGGGTGGTGGGTTGGGTGCCAGCCTCAAGATAGCTTTTAAAAATAGGCATGTGTGGCATTCATCTGCAAAGCAAATAGACAAAACTCGCTGGGGAGTAGCAACACTCTTCCCAGTGGGTGAGCAACCACACTATGACTTGCTGGGGGTACCAGCCGCTCACACGGAGAGCGAGTGAGCACTGGGTGAGTGGTGGTTGCCTCTTCTGTGCTGGTAAACTCCACTGCTCCTGCCTGGCCTTTTCTCTTCCTGCAGCTGAGCAGATGATCTGAGTCGTTGTTAGCCTGGTGTCTGCTCCGAGCATTGTGAAAACAAACATCGAGGAGAAAGGGGGGAAAAAAATGAGAGCGAGCATATTGAACAAAACAGCACATCTTCTGCTGTGTCACAGAATCTTCTAGGTTGGAAGGGACCTCAAAGATCATCTTGTCCAACCATCAACCTAATTGACAAAAATAGACACCCACCTAACAAACAAGAAGCATCACCATCACTAAACCATACCTCCCAGCACTACATCACCCTGTCTTTTGAACACCTCCAGGGATGGTGCCTCAACCACCTCACTGGGCAGACCCTTCCAATGTTCGATGACCCTTTCAGTTACAAAGTTTTTCCTAATATCCAGCCTGAACCTCCCCTGGCGCAACTTGAGGCCATTTCCTCTTGTCCTGTCGCCTGTGACTTGGGAGAAGAGACCGACCCCCACCTCTCTACGCCCTCCTTTCAGGTAGTTGTAGAGAGCAATAAGGTCTCCCCTCAGCCTCCTCTTCTCCAGGCTGAACACCCCCAGCTCCCTCAGCCTCTCCTCATAAGACTTGTTCTCCAGACCCCTCACCATCTTTGTTGCCCTTCCCTGGACCCGCTCCCTACGTTGTACTTAACTTTAGACCCCAAGTTATGGATGTGGTTACTTTGGAGTAGGTCTTCACGTGAAGTGTCTGGTCAGAAGAAGGCGCAGAGTTGGACCTGGACCTTTCAGGTCCAGTAAGGTCATCACTGGTCCAGCCTTATCTCTGATTTCAGGTAGTGCAAGGTTAGGTCCCCAGCTGACCCAGATCTCATGCTTACCTTATTGATAATGTTATACAATGAAATTAGATTTTCAATTAAAAAAAAAAAGCTATTCAAATCTGGTCTTTTCATGGATTTTTTTTCTTGTGTTTTTAAGCCCCCATGGTTAGTAGCTTTTATATTATCTCTCACAAGAATGTTGTTATATTTATTTAAGTAGTATTTATATAAATTGCAGCTCCTTTGCAAAGAGCAGAAAAAGCAAGATGACAGTTGCTGGCAGAATAATACACTTTTTTCAAGGAAAAAGAAGGATCCTGGGATAAAGCATCAGGCCTCTAATGTAGGAGAGGTGATGGAAAGTGCTGCCTGCGGCCGCAGCAGAACCCCCCCGGGGCTGTGAGCAGCTGCCGTGCCATCGGCGCTCATCACCACTCACCACAGCTTCTCCCACGGCAGGGGTGAGGTTTATTAAAGGGCATCCATCCCTGAGATATTTGGAGGCCACTCCAGTCCTTCCAGGAAGACAGTTCATTTCCTTATTATTTAGACTAAAGATACCTGAGGAATTTTGGTGGTGTTTTCTGTCGCCAGGAATTCGTTCACTGTTCCTTTACCCACTATGTAACGTGCAGCCGCGGTTGCGAGTTGGCAGTTTTTCTCAAGAAATGCAGACACTGTTATAAATTTGCCATTCTTTATCTGCAGCACAGTGTTTGTTATTAATAGTAGTAGTTTCTTCTTAATAATAATTCCTTGACGGGTATCATACCTTGGAAACTGACAGCTCCATATGCAAACGAAGCACTTCCACCCGGGTGTAATGTCTCTGGAAACAAAAAGTCAAAGCTCTGCGGGTGTGGGAGAGACAGGGACTGTGTCATTAGAGAATGCAATGTAAGACAAGTAGGATAGGAAGATGGGTGTGCCACCCCAGGAGAGGCAAACTAGCTGTCTACCCTGACTGCTGATTTTTTTTTGTCTGGTGTTATTAGTAGGAAGAATACTTACATGATGTTCTTTGTCTGCGTAATTGAATTAGTTCAGATGGAGAGAGTAATCGTGGCATCATTGTCATGGCAAGAAATGAAGTGAAGATGAAAGTGAGAACAATTGCAAACAGTCTGTTTGCAGCAGGAGAAATTAAGAGAGAGAAACTTGAATGGCCTATGTTTTAAAAATATTTAAACTTTACGTTTCATTGAACTGAGCAAACACAGAACCATTTAGAACCAAGCATTGCTTATAGGTAAACTATAGTGAGAAGCAACAGCTTGTTACTGCAATCCTGCTGCTTATTCTGGGCACCTTGTGTCACTTTCAAATTACCTTTTCATTATAAAAATCCACTTGAGTTAACTAACTTCAAGTCAACAAATGTACAGTGTTGGTACAGTTTCCTCAAGGATTTAACAGGGATGTGTGTTCATGCACCCACCCATGTTATACATATGTAATGTACATGCACATTAGATATGTATATGTGTATTTACATATTCTGAACTGTATTAGCAACTAAAGGTGGTTATTGGTTTCTCTGATCCCTTTCATTTTGTTTCATTTCTATTCCCCACTGTGCACTCATCCTTCTTCTTTGATAAATGTTAACGTGTCTCTTCATCTTTGTTGCCATTAATAAACCCTAATGTGTGCCAACGTGCTGCACATATTGTATATGCACTATATGCATATATTTCTCTATACTTTTAACCATGAGTGAATATCCACCTACTTATTAGAGGACTGTATAATAGGATTGATCGATACAGCAAATAGGTGTTGCTCACTGGTCCTGGCCAGTCTCTTTTTCCAGTGCTTTTCTTCAACCCTTATATATTCTTTTAAAAACTGAAGTACTTTCCTAAAAGCACAGGTTTGGAAGAAGCCTTCAAATAGACTGAGGCCTGTTCTCTGCAAATGCCTAATCTCCTTTACTGGTTTTTCTATTTCTGTTCTAGGAACAGTTAGATCTTTTGCTGTCGCCACTGGGATGCACCTTCAGTAGCATTTATTAGGGGGGAAAAATTACATATTTTTTACTACATAGAATGTTTAGTGTTGTATACACTCAATGGAGCTATAGTGCATTAAATCCTATGCCCCGTGCAAAGATTCCTAGTTCACTTGTAGTTTCAGAAATGCTCATGCCACATAAAGGAATGTGGCTTTATGGGTGTAGCAAATTATAACATTGCCATCAAATATTCTCTATTCTCTGTTCCTACCATAGTCCATCCGCAAGCAGATCTCCACAGCGTGCATGAAAATGAATGCTGGAGAAGACTCCTATCTTTAGAGCTCTCCATGACTCACTGTGACTCACTACAGTGTTGTGCTGTTTCTTTTCAGTAGTAAAATCTATTTAAATTTGGTAAGGAACTCTAGGAACTAACGGCCCTAGCTATTTACCTATTTATTTTTCTAAATATTTGTCCCTTGCCTCTATAGCAATTATGTACCGTAGGTTTTAGGGACTGCAGAGATGAGATTTAAGTGATGACTGTTGTATGGTTTTCTAGATTAAGGACTTCTGCTCTTGGAAGATTGACTGGCATCATATTTTCAGTCATCACCTTCAAAAACTGTAATGAAATTAGAAATAACAAAAGCTCTCAGAATGCTTTAGATTTTAGAATTTGTGTTGTGCTAGAAAGTGTGAAAAAATCAATAAAAATATCAATAGCACGTATTGAATTTAAATCACCAAACCAGGCTTCTGTTGGGAAGAGGTCACATTTAATACAGATTACATACTTGCTACTGCAGAAATTGCAGTTACTCCAAATTTCTTGTCTAAGATTTTAATAAAAAATAACATTGCTGGCTGCATGGTGGTCTTTCTGTGGCAGCGTCTTGCTAAGAAACTTGATGATCTTCTGAGTCAGAGACTGGACTTTGTTTTCTTATTTGCAGTAGTGGACCAAAAAGCATTAGAGTGAATGAAAATGAAAAATTTAAAGCATAATTTAGTGATCTTAAATAAGTAAATGATTGTCTGTTGTTTATTCAATTAGAGTAATACAGATGTTTCCTTTGCCACAAGACAAGGCTTTTTCTAAATGGAGCATCTGTGAAGAAGAAAAGTTCAGTGAAGTAGCTGAGGTTCATAAACTATAATTTCTGTTTGCAGAATATTTTTAATTGAGAAATGTTATCAATTATTTCATTTCTTGATTAGTCCATAGAACTGGAAGTGAATGCACGGGTTTATCTCCCAAGTTAACAATATTTTCCTTTTTAATTTTATACATAGACAAGTTTTTTAAAGTTGAGGATAACAAATCCTCACATATCCTTAATTCATGATGAAAAGAATTTTTAAATGTTTTAATTTTTTGTTGGTTCTACTGTGTGTGTAGCATTATAGTACACAGTCAGTTCTTGGAGAGAGTTTCTAGCACCTTTATGATTTATTAAATTTAATTCCTGAAAATTATGTTGGCAATTAAAACAGAGCTATTGAAGATCCTGAATGTTCCACTTCTGAAACAAATTTTTCACCACTCTGTATTGTATAAAAAGGAACTTGAAGAAAACATAAGACCCTGATTCAAAAGCTCTGGGGACAATATATTGGCCTTTGCATTGTAGTTAATATATTAGACCAGGAGTTCCTTGAAGTTTTATTCATGGGAGATCATTTCCTATATGAGGTAGCAGTTTAGAAGCTGATTAATGCCTGTGATACAGAATTTTTCTAGAGTAGAACAAGCACAATTTGCAATTTTTATAGATATTTTAAAAACAAAACACAATTAACAAAGAAACCAAAATAATTAGGCAATATACGAAGACGGTGTAGACCACAAATAGTCACAGACTTTGGCACACCAACTTTTTTGTTCTTTCAGTACAAGATAATGCAGTTTAGTCCTTCAGTACCTGTGTGAAGATGCTGAGTAGGAAGCAAAGAACCATAAAGGCAGAAGTCAAAATGGGTCCCCTCTGAGTGGAAGCTGTTAGTGAAAGTAATGATATCTTTGCGTTTATGGGTTAGCAATAAAATTCCTCTTTGCAAAGGGGTAATTCAAGCTTATGCGTTATTTAAATGCACTGTCAATGGGGCATGTTTTCATATGCTTTACATTTAGGCAACATAAAAGCCCAAAGTCATCTTAATACTTAGGGCAATCCTTCTTCCTTTCTTTATCTCTGCTTCAGTATGTTATGGAAAATAAAATGAAATTGGAAATACTCAAAGCAGCTGTGGACTCAGCACCTGTAGTCGGATGTTAAATGTAAATGATGGAAGCATCTTTAAATGACCTCATAAAATGATAACACTCATTCTGTGTTTAAAGAAGTTGAATTTTCAAATTACAAATTTGCTCCCTTATGAGCATGTTATCAGAAAGCATATAGAATCATTGTCTCACTTTCATTTGTGACTGCAGAGCAGTAAGTTTATTTTGGAAGTTACTAATTTGTATGTGATTGGGATGGAGGGAGCGAGGGAGGCTCTGGTTGATCTTGTTTAGGTTCAAATATATTCTTGGATGTTTTATCAAATCCAAAGAAAAGACAGGTTGTACAGAATTTGAATCAAAAGATATATTCAAATTTTAACCAGATTCCTATTTAAAACAGAAGAGACAAAACACATCAAGGTAACTGTTGTCACTTTGCCCATAATTCAGACCATTAAGTCAGCCGGTATGTCTAATCTATAAAATCATATGCTTGTCTCAAATCTTTGCCAGGCAAAACAAGGCAATTTTAAGAAATGGTAGCACCTTTGATGGTGTTAGTTAAAAAACATGTTATTTGAACTGTAAGTTTTATCTTTTGTTCCTGTATTTTCTGTAGCACTTTATTCTGTATGATCTGAGATGTCCAAAATGGGCAGTGTCTAAGCATTAAACAGCTGATTTTCAGTGGTGTTAAGTACCTTCCACTCTATTGCTAGTCATTGTTAGCCTTAGCAGCTCCCAGTCTTCAAAGATGAAGGTTATCTTCAGTCTTATCCTTGTGTTATATATTGTGTTTTCTTCACTTCTTTTATAATACTCTTGGGCATTACCAGCAAGTTTTTGCCTCAGGGTGGATGAAACAAGAGCTGTGTGCATGGGGGTTACACCAAAGAGAAAATGAAATTTTGACAAATCTGTGCTCTTCTTGTTTAGATGTAAGAGACAGAGTGAGACCTCTAGCAGAGTGCAGCTGCTTTTGCTACTGTGTTGGAATATTTTATTTATTTCTCTTCAAAAAAGAACAACGAAAAAAATAATAAAAAGCCATGTGTGATAAAATCCCCCTAATGCCATGATAAAATCACAGAATGCTCTGGGGTTGGAAGGGACCTCTGGAGATCATCTAGTCCAACCCCCCTGCCAAAGCAGGTCCAACTAGAGCAGGTTGCACAGCAACTTGTCCAGGCAGGGTTTGAATGTCTCCAGAGAGGGAGATTCCACCACCTCCCTGGACAGCCTGTTCCAGGGCTCTGCCACCCTCAAAGTAAAGAAGTTCCTCCTCATGCTTAGATGGAATTTCTTATATTCAAGTTTGTGCCCATTTCCTCTTGTCCTGTCACTGGGCACCACTGAAAAAAGACTGGCCTCATCTTCCTGACACCCACCCTTTAAGTATTTATAGGTGTTGATCAGATCCCCCCTCAGTCTTCTCCAGACTAGAAAGACCCAAGTCCCTCAGCCTTTCCTCATAAGAGAGATGTTCCAGTCCCCTAATCGTCTTTGTAGCCCTAATCCACCCAACTGGAGACAGGATTTGTGACCTGGAGTGCAGCTGCAAGGTTAAAATCCAGCAGAAACAAGTGTTTTTCTGCAGAATCTCAAGTGGGATATCTGCTTAGGTGCTTAACAACAGAGCGGTGGTTTGTCGTACTCACTTCTCTCCATAATCTTCACGTATGTACGAAGAAATACTTTTAGCTGTTTAATCATCTAAGGGTTGATGCTTCAGGCTGGCGAGCTCCACTGATGTACACGTTCTGAAGTTCTCACCCTTGACACTCTGTGAATAAGTGTCACACTCGCTAAATAGGTATGAGGTCATCTTTTTTTCAGCTGTCAAGTTTAGGTTTCAGATATGCTTATTTGTATTCTAATTCTGGAAATGACTGCTGATTTTGTTGTGGAGTGTGATGGGTCTGTCTACTCAGAGCTCATTTGAGGACTGGAATCTTTAGGAGCATCGTTCCATCTCTGTAAACAGCAAAATGCGTTTTGGGAAAATCTTCTCCTTATGTCTCTTTGAAATGGTTAATTATTTTACGTTTATGGAAAAAAGATTAGATTTATTGAAAAGCATCATTAGAGCCGGATGCCCATTAAGTAGTTAAAATAACACCCTACTGCTTGACTATTTAATATATGCGTTCTTTGTTTGCATGTGGTGTGTCTCTATAAAGTAACAGAGAGGAGTCTTGTGTGTGAATGTGAGCATCCTGTATAGATCTGTGTGGTTTTGAACACTTAATTTAGAAAAAAAGTTTTCAATAAAAAGTCACTAATGGAAGGTGAACGGTTTTACAGCTAATTTCTGCTTTAAGCACTAGGATGACGTGCTTTTGTCAGATCTATACTGAGGTCTCAAGAGATACTGTATTTGTCAAATTGATATTAATTAGAAATTAGAGAGCAATTTGTTAGGTTTAGACTTGATTATATTCTCCAGAAAAGCCCAGATAGCTCTCATGTGGAGAGAAGAGCCTAAAACTGCTTTGTATTCCTTCTGCACTCAACAACAAAGCAACTTTTCTATGAAATTTCTATTTTTTAATAATTTGGGACTCCTGAATTTTTTTAGGTGTCACTGTTGATCTGAGTATCCAAATTCAATCCGATCCCAGTGCAGGCAATTTCATTTCAAGTCAGCAAGAGGTGATGATTTGACATCAAGTCTGAGATTACGGGGAGGGGGGAAAATCATTTGAAAGAGCGTTGGATGGTCTGTACAGGGCCTCCTGTTTGCTGCTTCTGTAATGGAATCCAGTGTACGTTATGTTTTTGTTGAAAGCCTGCGATGCCTTCCAAAAAGGCCTGACGGTGAGAGATTGTGAATTTCCTGACAGCCGTTACAAAACGATTCCAGCTGTTCTCGAGAGGCGCCTCGCGCGCTGCCGAAAATTACTATTTTGTACATCTTCTTTGGGATTTAAATGAGGTGATGTTTATTTTGCAGTATTGTTTAACTGGTTCTTGTTAAATAGTTAGCACAACACGCAGTTTGGGTAATGCTGGTTTTGTTTCTTAATCTTTCAAGGTTGTGCTGGTGAGATGGAACGAACCATTCCAGAAATTAGCAACCTGCGATGCAGATGGAGGAATATTTGTTTGGATACAATACGAAGGCAGATGGTCCGTGGAGCTTGTGAATGATCGGGGGGCACAGGTTGGTATCCGTATTTGCTCTGCAGTCAAGAGTCATCAGGTCCTGAAAAGCAAAATGAAGAG
Source organism: Calidris pugnax (assembly GCF_001431845.1). NCBI lineage: Eukaryota > Metazoa > Chordata > Aves > Charadriiformes > Scolopacidae > Calidris > Calidris pugnax. Next base: position 40,437,739 of record NW_015090922.1, read on the forward strand.
TACAATGAATGGTACTTCATACCTTTCGAAAAGCACAGGAGAAAATGAAACCTACCTTTATTGAAATGAATGTGCAATAATTGTCACGAAGACACTTTGGAAGGACAGTTGCTGTATCCAATGGCCATGACATCAGAGCTACAACTGGGCTAATGGTTGCCCTGTCTAGTTCTGTGCAGTGCTAGCTTTTATTAAAACAACAAAAAAATTCCTAAATATCCAATAGATTGAATCGTAGAATCATCTAGGTTGGAAAGGACCTTTAAGATCATCTAGTCCAACCATCAACCTAACTGATAAAAAAACCAAAACCATACACCCCCCCCCCCCTTACTAAACTATGTCTCTAAGCACTAATACATCTATTTTCTTGTCTTTGATATGTTAAGGTAAGCGACTTTACATGGAGCCATGATGGGACTCAAGCGCTTATCTCCTATAGAGATGGATTTGTGCTGGTCGGTTCAGTCAGTGGACAAAGACACTGGTCTTCAGAAATCAACTTGGAGAGTCAGATCACCTGTGGCATATGGACTCCAGATGACCAACAGGTAATGGGGCTTTTAGAGGTATTAATTGTATTGTGTCTATATTCTACAGAATACACTTTGTAAGAACAGTTTCCCTCAAAACTGGTGCTCCAACAGATAACAAAAATTTAATTCATCTTGTCATTCTCATTAGGCAAATATGATAATGTACCAAGTTACTTATCAGCACTTTTCACCCCTAGTCACACCAGTCTGATTCAGAATTAGTTGTTTGAGACAGGAATCTGTAAATGTACCCCTAATATGTTGATACAGCTGTCTTGAAAATGAGCATTTGATGCTCAAAATGAACATTTGGGTAGAAATACAGACTGGATTAGTAAACATCTGACTGATCATATCTGTATACATCTGTTCAGTCTGCACTTGCAGCAAAAGCAGTTCAAGTGATAGATAGGGTTATGTTTGCCTTCACCATGAGCAAATGGATCCAGTTGATTGAGTGTCAGAGAGACCTCTCAGCCTTATATAAACATAATTTAAAAGTAGGCCATTTTTTCCAACCATTGAGTCCAAAACTTACTGACCTTTGAAAAAGTCAGTTAAAAATTTCTTCTTTACTGTTTTTCTAATAAAGCATGTGATATTGGCCACATCACCATTTACAGTGGGGCCTAAGCTAGCCCATAAGTTTCATTTGCAGAATTTACAATAGCCATCTACCATTCACCGTTGAGTTTATTGGAATGGTCTTTCCTTCTACATGCTTGCTGTCATTATGGTTAATGTGCATATAATATAGTACTGAAAGAAATTATGGGAGTAGAACAGTGCAAAGAGAAGCTGTGTTATGACTACACGTGAATTATTTTCCTTCCTTCATTTTACACCACTATGAAAAGGTACTGGTTCAAGATTCAAGGTCTTGAACTCACTGTCTTTAATTTAGAATACAATAAATCCATGCAAGATAGAGTTCTTTTGGAAGTTGCTAGTGGAATATAATACCACTAATAAAATGCATTTCTGCAGCAGCATCTCATAATTTTAGAGTGCTCTGCAAAGAATAATAAATTAATTATTGCAACACTGCTCTTTAAAGCCAGAGAGTCTAACTGCCTTTTTTTGAATCTGGGGAAATGTAAGTCTTGACAATAAATAATTTACTCAAGATCAAGAGGAAAAGACAAGCAGCAGAAGTAGGAAGGAAAACTAAGATCTAATAGCTTGCAGTCCTATGTTTTAAACATGAGGCTACCCCATTGTGTGATACTTGATTGCTGCTGCTGTATTTGGAAATATCTTCACTTGAGTGTTTAATTTGGGGTGACTGACTGCCTTTAATTCAGTTTAGCCAATATGTTTGTACTTTAGAATCTGGATGCTCCATAAGTGGTTGTCCCAGAAAACAAACACTTGTTCAGTGTCCAGATAAGCACATTCAAACACAACGGCCAGCCCCAGCTGGGTGAGAATCCCTCGCTTGAGTTACGAGATTCTGCTGCTGACAAAGTCATTGAAATAGAGAACGAATCTAGTCATGAGCTTGATGTTGCTCTGCACAGTTCTCTTAACAATGGGGTTTGCTCATTAACTGATAAAAGACTTCTGTGCTCTTCCCCAGAGTTGGCGGAAAGAAGCGATCTTCTAACATGTATTTAGATGTATTTGTCTCCGGAGGCACAAGGAGATATGATTCACTGGGGTTCTAGGCGAGAGACCGTGCTCAGTTCAAACTAAAAATAGTAAATTGGGAGAGAAGGACATGGCATATATTACACACAAATAAGCACATACGGAAATGGATACCCTGACTAGCTTATCTCCTTATCTAATTTCTCTCCTGATTTGTATCTGTGCAAATGAGAACAGAATATTATTCTAGTCTACAGTAGCTTCAGCATCTTCTCTGTTGCCTAATGTAATCTGCTTGTCAATACAGCGAGTGAAAGAGAAGTATCAAAAGTTATATTATCATACTATTCTTTTTGTCACCCCTGTGGCACCATGAAGATTGCTAGTGAAAGTATTCCTGGAAAATGTTACACTCCCATGACCTTGAGCACAATCAACTTGGAAAGTTACGTTTCCCAGGGGAATATATTGTTCAGTATCAGTTTTCTGTTGTCCTGATAAAAATTTGCTGAATGTGGCTTTTCTGTTCACCTCACTCTTGCGTTCTCTTAACTTCTTCACTCAGCCCTCTGCCACATGCATCCTCTTCTTTTCTTCAAGTCTCATTTTCCATCTTTTCTTCTCTCTGTCTATTCAACGCCAGTGGTCCATCTCCTCTATCACTCCTCACCACGGCTCTGTGGCAGCTCTGCAAGAGGAGGGTGAATTCCTATCACTGTCTTTCTGTTGAAAGCAAGAAATGGTTGGAACTCCAGTATTGCCAACCATCTTCTTGTTTGACAGAGTGTGTGTGACCTCTGGGTTTGTGTCCTTACTTTTCTTTGACACAGGCTTGTAAAGAAAGCATTTGAAGTAGGCTGATGTGGTAGAAACTCCATGGTTAATGCTTCCCAAAGTCTTTTGAGAGACCAGAGATGGGATGAGAACTAGAGAGATGGCCAGGGTGGAGTACAGCTCGCCTGAAACTGAGCATATAGTTGTATCTTTTAACTGATTTGGTACTTACTTTGCCCTGAGGAGGTTACTGGATTTGATTAATACTAGATGCAACTGTTCTGCATTTTCTTTTAGGAAGAGAGTGGTATCATTATTCTCATGTCTCTGCTGTTTTTCAGTATTTCTTGAGTTCTCTCTGTCTGTTGAGGACAAACTTACCGTGAGTCATAGGAAAGTTGATACAATCTGTTTGACTGCAGCGCTTTCTTTCTCAGCATCATATGTTGTCAGATGATCTTCTCATGAAGGTCGTTCATTGGCAGATTTTTACTGTGGTTCACACCCAGGTCTTGAGTCTGGACTTTGAGCTATGGGCTTCTTCAGCTAATTCAATTTTGGTCTTTTGATTGTGATTCTGCATGTTTATTGTAGAGGGCTAGAAGTTAGTTTTCTCAGTTCGTTGTGTGTCTGTAGTAGACCCTATTTCCTCACAGTTTTGTGGAGTATTTTTCTGGTGAGAAGGCTCACCTAGGATTGCATAGGGATGAGAAAGTATATTGGAAATGAAAAGTAAATTTGAAATATCAGAGAATGCTTTACCCTGTCTTGAGACAGTTCTGTGGTGTCGTACCATGCTTGTTTGCAAAGAGGGAGTGTACATACCAAGTAGTTTGAATGACTTCCCCAGTGAGAAGAACTTGAGTTTTGTGTAGTCAAAGGGTTTATTTATAATTATAGAAGCAATGTCAATAAGTAATTGAGGATTTTTCCTAAGCCCCCAAGTGATAAAAAATATCTTTCCAGTGCTTCGTATCCCCTACTGTGTGCTTGCTCAGCTCCTGGTGACATATTTCTACCAACTTCTGCTGCCCTCGGGCCATCCTGTCCCTCTCCTCCTCCCAGATTTTACCTATTGAAGAGGCTTATTTCTGTTCACAATGGAGAACAGCACAGAGAACTGGATGAGAACCATAGAGGGGTCAGATTATCCTTTTGTTTACAGCAATATAGTGTAACTCCCTGGATTTCGCTGGGATTGTTTCTATTGCTGTTTCTGTGTACGAGGAGGGGATCAGACGGAGATCACTCTCCAATAGAGGGAAGCCTTGATGAAAATGAATGAATATATTTTAATTCCTGGATGTCTCAAGAGGTGCTACTAATCTGTATTTGTTCCCTGCATCTCATCTAGTGTAAATTATTAGACTTTTCTGACAGCTGTAAGAGCCCATTTCTGTTCCCCCGCCTCCCCCCTCCCCTTTCCTGTTGTAAACTTTTATTTGTGGAAACTTGGGGAGTGGCCAGGATTCTCTTTGGTCAGGACATGACAGACAACAGGTACGTGTGAACTTTGCCAGCACACTCCCTTCTCTTTGCTTTGAAAATAGGTATATAAACAACTTGATTGGCATCCTGCTGGGTACTACATTAACTGTTGTATGTGGTCATAGCGTAATAGTATTCATAGAATCATAGAATTGTCTAGGTTGGAAGGGACCTTTAAGATCATCTAGTTCAACCATCAACCTAACTCTGTTTTCAAAAAAAAGAAGCAAAAAAACCCCAAAAGAAATCCATACAAAATAAACCCCCCACATCACTAAACCATGTCTCTAAGCACTATGTCAACCCGTCTTTTGAAAACCTCCAGGGATGGTGCCTCAACCACTTCCCTGGGCAACCCACTCCAATGTTTCATAACCCTTTCAGTGTCAAAATTTTTCCTAATATCCAATCTGAACCTCCCCTGGCGCAACTTGAGGCCATTTCCTCTTGTCCTGTCCCCTGGGACTTGGGAGAAGAGACCAGTTCCTGCTTCTCTACACCCTCCTTTCAGGTAGAGAGCGAGAAGGTCTCCCCTCAGCCTCCTTTTCTCCAGGCTGAACACCCTCAGCTCCCTCAGTCTTTCCTCATAAGACTTATTCTCCATCTGTTGTGTGCTCCCATCACAACACAACATGCTTTAATACTAAGAGTGTGTAAATACGTGCCCCAAGTTTCAGCCTGTTCTGCGTCTCATCATACAAAATTCTGCTCTCAGTGGAAGAGGAAAGCAGCACAGCGTTAGGAACAGACATGGTGTGCACTGCAGGGTTTTAGGAGGCACTGGAAGAAAACCTGGGAGACCAGAAGAAGATGAAACTGATTTGTCTCAAAATGCAGAGTGCGGGAGGTCTCGATGTTGGTTTCTAAAAAATCCTTCGTAATTTGCAGTAGCTGTGCAGGAAGGCAGCTCCTATGCTTATTAGTCACTCCTGCTCCCGGCGCTTGCCATCCCCACTCCCATGGCAACACCAGACGCTTCAGCATCTTTCTCCCTGACAGGCACGAGGCAGGGACAGGCTTCAGCTCCATCACCCTTCCTGCAGCACCCTGCCTGCAGCTCTTCAGGCTGGAACCCGGGACCCAGAAAGGAGCTTCAGGTGAAGGAAGGGATGCGTGGTACCTCCTGGGTCCGGCGGTGTAGCCGGGTGGGATCTCTGTGCTAATACAGGACTTTGTGTCTCAGGTGTCCCTGGTAGCATCAGCGCCATGCTGTGAGGTAGGAGCCCCACAGCACAATCCTCACCAGGAGTTAGGAGCTAATTAGCAAGAAGCACTGTCAAATGGTTGCACCAGGCATTTCATGAGCTCAGGCTCCTTAGCGTTGGTGTGGTTTTAGTCCCCAGCAGGAATTTTAACTAATAAATCCATTATAGTAGAATCTGCTTTTGGACCCCCCCATTTTCATCTGTGAGCTACGATTTGCAGTTGTTACCACCTATTCAGGGAAACAGTCATTCTGAACAACTCCTGAGCTGAAAGCAGGGATAGCAGCCTTACCTACCTTCCAGAACATGGCTTAAAGATAAGGAATTTATTCCTTGTTGTGTCTGGTTGAGCCATGATGTCATCTTCTCACCCACGTCTTCTTTCGCTTGCTGCTGTGGAACAAGGGATTTGTGCTTCCATTCACCTTAGTGTTTTGGTTTTAATCAGGTGCTGTGGCACGCGTCTGATTCAGGCAGTCCTTGCCATGGCAGTAGCTGCACTGATCAAGTTTAATTAAGCTCAGACATCTAGACGTGTGGAAAAAAAATATAATCTCGAAGACAGCCTTCTAATGAGTTGACAGAATGATGAAAGGAAGCTACAAACAGGCAACTGGGGCAGTATAGGGAAGGCAAATATTTACCTTAATTATTATGAATGAAGAGAAGGAAGGATAAAGTGAAAAAAATTACAGCCTGTAAAATTTGAAAGTGTAAGCAATTATTTTGGTCTTTATTAGAATACTTCTTGTCCCTATTAGGGATCCTTACAGGTTGACATAAAGGAGCCTTTAAAATGCCAGGGAATATCTGTATTTTTGTGTCTTAATATATAAAAATGCATCTTTTCCTCCCTTCTGGGTGCAGGAACCACAAAATGAGTTCACATCTATATTTACAGTGACCAGAGCCACTCAGAATTGCACTGTAAGATACAGTCTTTGAGGAAGAACTGAAAGACTTATTTTCATTGATGGATGAATTACTCAAATTACTGGGAAAAATGGCTAGAGGCTTTTTATAGCATTGAAGAAGTGTCATTAATTAACTAGGCAGTTTATTCAAGCCACAAGGACTGCAGACAATGGTTAAATCACGTATAAGGATTTTAACATTGCATGCTGCATAATTGAGCAGTACCATTAAAATGCAAAAAAGAGGACAGGAGAAGGAGACTTCAGTTGTCTTTCAAGATAAATCTGCTTGTTATATAAAACAAACAGATAAACAAAGCCCACCGAAGCTTAACTGTCTTTAATATTTTGGACTATTTTTAGAAGCATTTCAAACCTTTGTGGCAGACTTGCTATTAAAATTAATGATTTCTGCTTGCTTGTGCTAAGGATTCTATGAATGTTTACTATCCTATTGCATCCTTTTATAGACAAAATATGTGGGGTTTTATATATACTTAGAATGTTTAAATATTTTTGTGGAGACTTTAGTATTCTTGTTTTATGTATTTATATGTGCTGGAAGCCAGTAACACTTTGTTTTTGTTCTTTGCTTGGTGACTTGATTTTTATGATGCCACATAATAGTGACAGACAGATTTTGGCTGAAAAAACAATGTGAATTTTAAGTGCTAGTTAGCCTTTCTTTCTCCAGTCTCTTTTTATTATGTTGTTTTGAAGCTGCATTATGCAGCTATTTCTGAAAGAATAGATTTCTCCTCTTCTTTTTTTTGTTCCTGATGTCTATACATAGTTTAATTAGCATTGTCTTTCCTTTGCCTTTTTGTTTCAAGTAGGTTTTCGTGCATCATTCTGCTGAGAATACAGCTTCCAAAAAGAAGGAGGGAGAAGAGTTAAATATCTTGGTGCACTGTGCCTTTTTTTAGTTGTGCTCTCCTTTTCTCACTAGCAATAAGCAGCTACACTGCAGATTTCAATACTCAGATGGGGACTTTATAAGCTTTGCCTTGAGTTTGGGGAAGGATAGAGAATAAGGATGTTCTCCTCAGAGCCTCTAGGATTCATCTGCAGCTTCGGGAGCTGTGGCATCTCTCTGTGGGTTTATTCCAGACACGGTTTTTCCTGCCAGAAACCCTAGTTGATACTGCACGGTTACTGAGCGGGTAATTGAAGGAGCGGAGCAACAAGGTGATACTTCAGTGTGCTTTCTTCTTCCCACTCGCTTCATCTGTGCCTTGCCTAATCTTTCCCTTGATGCTCTTCATCCAGCCTGTAGTGGCAAGACACCGAGAGAGCTGATGAGATGGTGCTATTTGTTCTAGTCATGAGGGCTGGAAGATGGGGGATGTTTATGTGCTGACAGCATCATGGCTCATTTTTTCTCAGTAGCTCCTGCAATGCTTCATGTCAACACTTTCAGATGAGTCTTGCAAAGAAATTTTTCCCTTAATGACTCTGTCTGAAAGGAAGAATGCGACTGTTTTAATGTTTTGCTCATCAGTGTAGACAGGGCATTTGATGTTTTTTACTGCAAAAAGGAGAATGGCTGAATGGATTTCTGCACAGCGTCCTAGCATGTAGGGATCACTCTCAGCAGTGTACCTTGTAACTCTTTACTGTGATCTAACATGACACTCAGGCAACAATATTCTTATTTTAGTTGATGGGAATCTGGGGTTTGTTAACACTCTACCACATCTTCCCCTCCCTCAGGAAAGGAAGGATGTCAATGGCAGTGACAAACCAGTGATGGAGGGAGAGCTGAAGACTCATTGTGCTATTCAGTTGATGTGTCCACTTAGCATTTCATACCCATTTTACATTTTTGGAGCATCAGCATTTGAGTCAGCAAAGTAAGGAGGACTGCAAACAGAAGCACGCCCAGTCTCTGTGTGGGAATTGGCAGGAAGAGAGAAGTTGTTTGCCTCTCCTCTCACCTTGCTGGCACTTGTACAGAAAGATTTGCTCATATAGCCTGAAGTCTTTACTTCTTTGGGACAAGGAGTACTTATTTGCAACGGTGTTTCTGAAAAGCACTGTGTTGTGCTGTGGGGCAAATAGTAAGAACAAGGATTTGCTGTGCACCCATACAAGGTAGTAGCACATACTTACACTACTTTTTAGTCAGTGCTGGGGAAAAATGGCACCTGCTGCCCTAAACTGCTCTCTTTCTAAGAAGAAGTCCTATGTAAGGTAGGAAAATTGCTTTAATTTGTGTGTTCAGATTTTGAGTTGATCAGGAGAGGGCATGTGCGTGGAAGTGTAATTCCTACAGAGAAACAACTCTCCAAACTGTGAGGGTTTTACAGCATTTTTCAGAAACAGTCTGTGTTATTCCGTTGCCAGAGCCACTTGGCTGAGAACACTTTGGCCCCGCGACCCCTTTGGTTCATCCAGAGCTTTGTGGTCTTTAAGTTCAAAAGAAATGTAGCTGCCAGAAGGGTTCATTTAAACTTTACTATCGCTGGGACTTGATCCGTCAATTTTTTGGAAATCAGCAAGAAGACCAAGAGCCAAATGGGGTCTTGAACTTGGGTCAGATGTGTTTGAGCTTGTGAACAGCCTGAAACCTTGGTGCAGGGAGGGAGGATTAGAGTGATTGAATCTGGAGGAGGAGATCTGTGGATTTCTGCACTGGGTCTTGTCGGGGAAAGCAAGGCCAAGCTTCATAGTAAATTGGAGTTGAAAGGTGATATTTTTGGAAAGTGATATCGAGTGGTCTTTCTATTGATTTGACAAAAAGAGAGAGCATGCCAATGGAAAGAGGGAGCAGTATCTCTTTATTCTCCAAAGGCTTTTCCATCAGTGTTTCATTCTGCATGGATTCACCTTGAGCTCTCTGCTCTTTGTCCAGTAGCCAGTTTCTTGTCGGTGTTCAAATGTTGAGGGATTGTTGGTGACTGCATCAGCTGAAAAGGGATTAATCCTTTCCCGCTTCCCTTGCTTTTAGGAGAACAGTCATTCTTCTTCAATGCCTCATTTTGGTAGCAGTTTATTACTCACCCTATCTCCATGTTGACTCTGTTATTCTTAACCTCACCCATTCAACATATTTCCTGACTGTGCTGAGTTACCCTTCTCTGCCAGCAGCCAAGACCTAGAAGGAGAATGCAGAACTTGAGGGGCTGGCTTCTGTTCACACATAGCTTAACCCAGGGGCTTCTTGATTTTGTGTTATGAAATCCAAACCAGCAAAGACATTGCTTCTAAACTGCTTTGCCTTGCATTTCCACTGGTCGAGAGTGCAATCCTTGTTGCTAAGTAATACCATTTTCAATTAGGAAAAAAAACCAAACCACAAAACCCCAGCAGAAACTCCCAGACTTCTAAAACTCTGAAGGAAATTTTAGCTTCAGCAGTCAACATATCTTTCAGGAAATAACTAAAACCTGGACTGGAAACAATGCAGCAGACTGCCAAGCATATCAGTTGACTTCTTTGCCTGATTGGGTGGTTGTTGGTGAAACCACTTCCATTTTCCCACGTAACAGTAACAAATAGTTGTTTTTGTTGCCGTATGTAATTGGATATATGTGAAGAATGTGTGTTTTCATAGACATACATGCACTTTTCCTGGCAGTGTTTAGTGAGAAAGCAGAAAACGGTGCTGCTTGAAGAGTGTTCCAGAGTATTTCTGCTGTGGGAGCTCAGTGCTCCAGGCCCAGAGTCCTGTCCATGTTAAAAGCTGCAGAAGATGTTCTGTAGAAGTTGTTCCAGCTGCTGGCTTTTTGTTCATTTTGCGTAGTTCTTCAAATGTGATTTGAAACCTGACACAAGTTTTAAAAAAAACAGAACTCCTTTCCACGTCTGAAGTAAGCTGAGGCACATTGTTAATTCAGTGAACATTATATAGAAGGGCAAACCTTTTGACTTAAAATTCTAATTGCTTTAGGATGCTTTAGTGAAAAATGTCTCAAGAGTCAGGAACAAATATTGAAATGCATGTACCTGGAAATACACAAGTCAGAATTTCTCCAGGTATAATTACAGGGGCATATAAAAATCAGTCTTTTGGTGATTTGCCAGAGTGCTTTCAAATAACATTATTTTCACCTGGACAGTCGCTTCTATCCCCGCATGTCTGCAGTAGTTGTATGGCTGGAGATCCTGCTTTTGAGACTACTTACATTTTTGACTCCTGAAACAGCGTGCAAGGCTGTATCTCATTTACAGTCATTCAGCTGTGTTACACTATTTTAGAGAGAAATAAAGCCAGTGTGGTTTGAATTCCCAGGTTTTGGTATTTCAATATTTATTAAATGGATTTGTCACGAAGATCTCCAGTGTATTTACTTTGTCTTCTCGTTTGAGGGGTTTGCAATAGTTATCTAGACCCTACGGACTTTGTTAGAGAGAGAAGGAACAAGACAGAAAGTAGGTAACCAAACCAGTGCTGCTTTTGAAAGCGTTAATCATCTCAAATGAGAATTTCACTGCTGTGTATATATGCAGTTTGCAGAATGATCTCGGGATGTATCATCCTTGTGTAGGGCTGGTAACTCCTAACATCCAAAGGAAACAAAAACTCTGCTCAGTTTTTTCAAACAGGAAGGCAGTCAAAGAAAACCCAGTGCTCTCCCCCCCCGAGCTTATGTGTGAATTGTGGTGATGTCTCTTTTTGTGTCGGTTCAAGAAATCATTTTACAGCGGTTGAATTTTTAATGGAAATAAAAAGTATTCAGCAGGAGAGCAGCCGTCTGCCTCTCTCTGGTTCTCTCTTTCTCTCTGCAGTTTGAGGTAAAAAGAAGGAAAGCCAGAAATATCACACTGAGAAAAAACAAACTTTCACTTTTTTATGTATCCTAAGAGGCGGCTGCTGCAGTGCCTCCTGCTTTGTGATGGAGAAACAGTAAACAAGAAGTTCACAAGGAATGCAAAATGCTAATACTGCAACTAAATTGACTGCAAAATGTTGTAACTCAGCCTTTGCGAGACTAGCAATTTTTTGTCAAGCTAATAAATGAAAATATTTAAAGGCAATAATTTTCCAAGAATTTCCTAAGCCTACCTGCATAAATGGAAGGTTGAGCCATTGTTTTGTATATTAATGAGTTTATAGTTCAGTTAATTTTGGATCAGCAAAATAGATTGATCTCTATTAGTATGATGGCGTTATGGTGACGCCTGTGAAGGCTGTTCCTATCATGAATACTAATGTTTGTCCAGATGGCTAAATGGGAGCAAACAGAACTAATTCAGCTTCCTCAAATGGCTTAGCATCTTCTGACAATGCAAACGCAGTTGGCCTTATTAGCGTCGTTGCAGAATGTAATATCTGAGGTGCAGTGATGACATTTTTCCTTGGGGGAGAAGGCTGAAGGAAAAAACATGAAGACAGGTCTCAACTTTGAAAAGGGGAATGTCAGGGAAACAACATCAAATGAAGTGGCTACAAATACAGGGGTGGATACGCAGGGTAAACTGTTAGTAGCATCATTCTTACAGCAAGATGTGTGTCCCAAGCAGAAAATGAACCAGAAGGACAAAGAGTAAAACAAAATGCTGAAATATCAAAGTTTGCAAAGTGGGTAGGTGGAAGAGGAATCCTCCAGACTTTGGAAACACAGCCCTGGAGAATGTTAAAAACCAAAAGCATATATTTTTGTAAGATCATTCATGGTTCACTTGGTCGCAAGATGCTGGTGAGATTTCTGCCCTGGTCTACTACTTCATTGTTGAGGAACTCCTCACTGAGTCAGAGGAAATTAAAAGGGGGTCCTGGAACAGGTTAGTTTGAAATGCAGCAAGTTCCTTTGTCCAATTGGTACCTCAAAGATTATGAAGGATCTTGGATACGAAATAACTTAGCTGCTAAGAGAAATAATCATGTCTCTCTTCTAAGTCTTGAAGGGCAGCACTATTTTCCTGCAATACATTAAGAATGCTCAAGAAATGTGCAAATAAGGTTTACATCCACACCTTGCAACTGGTTAAAGCAAAAATTGAACATGGAAATACAAAACACCTGTAAACTGGTCTGAAAAAACCTAGGTAGGACATTTCTTCCAGAGGGAGATCATGACCCCCTAGTGTCTCAGAAGTCTTTGCATGTGTCATTAAAAGTGGTGGCTAGAAAACAATAGCTGAAATGGTGTATTTAGTTCTGAAAAACTCAACAAGTTCCAATGCAAATGAGCCCCCTAAGGATTTCCTGACAGAAATAACTGTATGTGCCCTTTGGTGTTGTGGGAATATATCCTCTGCTGGAATTTGGCAGGTGTAGAAACCACAGCAAATTATAACAATACATGTTTTACCTACTGTGGATGGCTTAGCAGCGTGAAGAGAAGAACTGGCCAGGAACCAGTCTGCCAAGGGGAAGACGAAGCAGTCAGTCAATTTGCATTATACAATTGGAACAGTGGGTTTGCCTTTGTGTCATACTATATATTCTAATTTTTTTTTTTTAATTTAAAAATACTTACTGTCGTTTAAAATATTAACTGTTGTGAGATAGCAACATTTATGGGTTGCATACAGTTATTTGCATTAATATGGACTGTAGAAAGCTTGAGAATTTCAAGCCCAGTAGAGCTCAGGTTGCTGGACTGGTCCAGTAGGCAACTTCTAGGACACATCTAAACCTTTGCCTTTTTCTAATGTGATCAGCCAGTTCCTGCAAAAACTTGGTGTGGTCACTTTGTCCTTCTGCCTGCCACCTATCCTGTGGGAGAAGGAAGAGATATAACTCAAGAAATTGCTCAGTGGAGTTACCAACAAAGCTGGCAATTCAGCCACAGCTTAGGGAAGATTAAACCACCTGAGATTTCATGACAGATTACATTAATTTTCAGAACATTTGAGTGTATCCAGGAATTTAAATGCAAACTGAATGGATTATCCTCAGTTATTATAAAAGTCATAGTGACTGTAGTTCTGGAAAGCTTCTTTGACAATGAGGACAGGCTGGGAGGTAGGAATGGATGATAGGTGGGTTCCCTGCAGGTGTAAGTCAGCACTACTTCACTGACTTAATGAAATTGTTAAGATTTACAGACTTTCCTCAGCTACTGCATATAATTGGATGTGGTGAGATGGCAGGATCTCTCTCTTTCCTACTGGGCTAGTATATTCAAATTAACATAAAACTCGAGCATTCTTACTGTTGATGAGTTCAGTTTGCATATATTAACCCAAATTAAATAGCAATTACATATATTTTGTGCAAAAATAGCATCGCTGTTAGTAAATTATAAAGTAGTGGGCCTCCTGAGCTGGACCTTCAGTGTTCCAGGTTGTGGTTGCTCCATTGTAGCTCTGTTGATCTTGGTCATGTCAGATTGAAAATTGAAGACTCTCTGAAATCTTGGGCATTTAAAGGGATTGCAATCTTGAATGATAATTTCATGGATAATAGGTTAAAAGCGGATGGACTCCCTTTTTCTTTACCAAAACTAGCTTGTGAAACTCATCACAAGTTACCACAAGGGCTAAGAGGTCAGCACAATTCAGAGAAGTGTGTTTTTCAGGTATTCAGATTTGTCATGCTAAGTAGGAATCACCCCAAGGTTGGATTTAGGATTTAATGGAGAACCCAGGCACATGTGTTTCAGGACTGAACCCAACTTTCAGCTCTTGACAGGCTTAGAAAACTGTGTGTGAATTATCCCAACGCTGCTCATCACAGTTCTCCCATCAAAGCATACAGCATCAAGGTACCATTAGAGACTGCTCTGCATTTGTGTGACTTCTAATCAGCTACAGCTTCACTGTAGTGCACAATTCCTTGTGTTTGATATGTTTTGTAAAGAAATACTGTATTTATGTTGTGTAACTGACTTACACCTTGAATGTATGAGAGATTTTAGGTGTTTCATGGTCAGATTAGGCATAATTCTACAAATGGAATTCTGCGAGTGGTAATGCATGTAAAAACAGTTGAAGTAACAAACAGTATGAAAGGAGAGGAGATGAGACAAGAGAAGAGCAGAACAAGGGGCCAAAGAACTGCTTAAAAATAAGTACTTGGGATTATTTTTTTTAATTACTATTATTATAATTTAGCTTTTGTATTCCGGGGTTAACAAGCCACTATAACTTGTTCATTACCTTTTCCCAACATTCTCCCAGACCTCCTAGATCTGCAAATACCTGAAATATATGAATGTAGGCAGCCAAAATACAACTTTTTAATTTCTCCATTGGATCCTTCAGGCGTACCCTGTGGCTCAACCTTTTTTTCTGAAGGTCAAGAGAGTTTTATTCATCTGATATAAGTAGCTTGAGTGTGGCATTTATAACTTGAGTAATGTTATGGATGATAACACCATTAGACATTTTTACAGCTTCAGCAGGAGTTCAGCCAGCAGAACTATCAGCCGGATAAATGCTTTTATCTTAAAGGTTGTATTGCTACAATAACCCCGAAACTTAAAGCTGCTCCGTGAAACCTATAGCCTGGTTAAAGAGATGAAGAGTGCCCTCTGACATTTCTAGGTTGCTAAAGAGCTTTCTCAGGTTCCAGTGCAAAAATTAATATGCCCACATGCATCTGAATTGGAAATTACTGTGGGACTTTGTCATTTTAAATGAATTGAGGGCAGTACTACTTGAAAGAACTAGCTTTAGATTGAGATGAGACTGAACTCGGGCTGATGAGTCCCAACATTTTGTTTCTACCCAATTGTGAAGTCTTTCTACCGGATTTTAGGAGGCAGAACTGTTAGACTGGTATTTTCAGAAACAATAGAGCGTTTCACTGCCTCTGTCTGGGTATTTTGCAGTTACACCACTCCTAGGAGACTGGTAAAAAGCTAATCTATAGAGTAGGCTCTATAGATTGATGTGAGAAGTGGTGTGAGAAGCTAGCAACAATAAATGGTAGGATTTTGGCTTTGTAGAAGAGAAAGTGGTGTGAGAAGCTAGCAACGATAAATGGTAGGATTTTGGCTTTGTAGAAGAAATTTGTTTTGTGGAGATCTGAAAGAGAGTGGTTATGTTCTGAAAGTAGATAGTGAAAGTGGCTGTGCACTGATGATGCATGTAAAAACGATTGAATTAATGTGCAGTGTGAAAGGAGATGGCATGATACAAGTGGAAGAAGAGTGGCATAAAGGACCACAAGAGGAGGAGTGTGAGATGAACAAAGGTTGAGTTATTGCAGTTATATCTGAGAATAGCGATGCGAAGCTTGTGGCAAACTTTAGCCACTGTTTTAACCCAGCAGCTATTTAACACAAAACTATTTGTAACATGTAATGATTACAGTTAAGGCAGCCAGATACTGTTTTTTCATTGCTTCCAATAATGTGAAATAACTCAATTGATTTTCTTAAGATTTTAATGACTTCACTGGAGTTCCTCTCTTAAACTGCTATTCTAGTTTGCAACCTTCTGTTTCCTGATCATCACCTTGATCACAGAAAAAAAATTTCGTACTTCTTATTTTTGACTGAGACTTTTGAAGCCATGCTTCTTTTCCAAAACTTTCAAAAGTGCAACCATGACAGTTGCTTCCTAGGTGAGTACGGTTGTATAAGTCTGATAAAATGCACAGTTTGAATGCTGCAAGTCTGGTACCACATCTCAGAAGGAAGATAGAAAGGAAGACCTCTGACAGCAGAGGTCAACAAGGATGATTGGAGGCTTTGAGCAACAACACTACAGGGAGATCCTAAGTAGGCTACAATTCTTCAGCTTGGAAAAGAGATGGCTAAGGGGTTAGGTTATAGAGGTCTATGAAATAGTGACCAATCTTGAGAATGCAAGTAGGGAATAATTATTCTGTAATTCTTTTAGTATTAAGAAGTAAAGGTTACCAACTGAAATTATCACTTATCAAAGAAGGGGCAGTATTTTTTACTGGAAATTACATGAGTGTGCAGAGGAGGTGCCTGTTTAGTGCATCCTGTTCTCTTACTCCTTCCCAAACACTTGACCATGGTTAGAGATTAGATACAAGGCTAGATGAATTTTAGATCTGGGCATAGAATTGTTAGAATCTTGAATTTACACACACTGGTAATAGGTGGTAGACTGAAGGACAAATATAAGATTTGCTTTTCCTTTTAGCTTCATTTTTAATGCTGGCTAGTTTTCAATTTTATGAGTGCCTTTAAACTTGCTTTAAAGTGTATTTGCCTCATATGGAATTAGAAGATAGCAGCAGCAGCCTCGGATAATTATTTTGTGGATTTATTAATCCTTATTTCCTAATGTTTTTCTAAAATTCATCAAATATGCAGGATCTTAACTTGCTTAAAGCCTCAAGACAGAAAATGCCTCTAAAAAAGAAATTGCAGGTTCCAGTCAGTCTGACTTCAGTCAGCACACATTAGCTACGGAGTAGTTTAGGGGCAAGAAAAAAAATCTTACCTTATCCATTTTGTATTTGAAATGGTGGGTGGAAGCTCCTCTTCATCTCTTCCTGAATGCATAATATATTCCCTTCCTCTTAGACTATAATAATGTTCTTCCTGTTGACTGATCGTATTGGTTTTTGCCTCTGTTTTTAGAAGACATTCTCCCACCTTCTCTCAGCTCATCAACTGAATAACTTACCCTCTTCTATCCTCTATTCAGCTTTCCATTTCTTATAAGCTCTTTGAAATCTCTGCTAGAACCTCATTTTTGTCATCTGATATTGTTATGATTGATGCATACCTCAGTTTCTGCCACCAATTTTAGAAGGTTCTGTGTAATCCGAGAATACCGCAGAATCTGTGGTAGCCCTTCTGCCAGCTCAATTTGGTGGTAGCAATGGCCAAGTTCAATTAAAGTATAACGGCTTATATTAAAGTGAGCAAAATTCACCACACCATGAAACATTACTTGCTCAGAGATTTTAGGACCTTAGCTCTAGACCCTGGTGCTTTGACTTCATTCTTTAAATACATCTTTGGTTGTGGTGTCCTGTTGTGGCACCATTTCACATCCCTGACTGCTTTGCTTTCAGTTAATTTCCAGTGTAGCTAGTTAATTACAAGATCATAGAATCATTTAGGTTGGAAAAGACCCTTGGGATCATCGAGTCATCTGAAGGAGGCCCAGTGGCTGACGTTTGGTGGGACTGAGGGTCGTTCTGTTATTTCCAGGTACTGTTTGGCACTGCTGATGGACAGGTTATCGTCATGGACTGCCACGGCCGAATGCTGGCCCACGTACTCCTTCACGAGTCAGACGGCATCCTCAGCATGTCCTGGAACTACCCCAGCTTCCTGGTGGAGGACAGCAGCGAGAGCGACACAGACTCCGACGACTATTCCCCACCACAAGGTAGGGTTGCGTGCGTGTTCTTCTGTGGCTGGTTTGCAAGCGTTCATGAAGGTATCTCAAACGCCAGGGAATAGTCATGCTGTGCTGGAACAGTAGGGTGGCCGTGTTTTCAAGTTGGTAGAGGCCAAAAGATTCCTGTGGAGGTATAGCTGGGGATGGAGCAAAGGGCTGGTACTGGGGAGTGGGTTCATTCCCAGCTCTGCCACCAGCCTCGCTGCACATCTTCCTGCACGTCGTGCCTCATCCATGCTGCTCTGCCTCCGTTTGCACACATGAGATAACAACACAAAACTCAAAGATTTTAGTGAGGGTGAGTGAAAAACACTAGAAAAGGCCATAATCAGGTTTCACTCATAAGCAGATGTGAGGTGTTGCCATGGTCGATATGCATGGAGTGCAGTCAGAGAAGTTAATGCGTTATTGTTTAGATTCATGTGAAGACACCCATACTAGACATAGCAGAAAGTACTACATCTTTAATTTTGTCTCTGCTTCATAGGATTTCTGTAATGTTGCTCATTACAGTCCCATCCTTGAGAGTCCTGACATAAAGAGCTTGATAAATTCCATAGAAGAATTGGAAATTAAAATATTTCCTGCAATTGCACAGGGTAGAAGAACAGTGACTGGAGCTGTCTGGAGTTACTAATTCCCATGCTTCAGAGAATATTGCCGGTTTGAGGGTCAGGAAGAAATCCTTCCCTATGTTTAAGTATAAATATAACTCATTGGGTGAAATGCTTTGGTTTTAAACTCTTTGGAAGTCATCAGTAGCAAAGACTTAGGAGGCCTGGGTATCCATGCAGCCAGCCCCATTCTTCTCATTCAAGTAATGCTAATACTTCTTGTTAATGCTGTTGATTAGTCTATAAGATCGAGGTAAGCTGTTTCTGTGTTCCAGTGTATAAAGTCTGAATTAAATTAAGAACTAAACTAACTAAACTAACATAACAGTGATTTAAGGATGGAAAATTTAAATATATAATAGCTAGAAATAATTTTTAATTTGTATCTCAGATCCACTGAACCACTGAATTGAGGACTCTTGCGGTTTTAACTATAATTTCACTTCAGTCAAAAACCCTACTTTTTCCAGAATCATGTATATATGTCCATATAATAAGCATCTGTATTTAACAAATAATGATAGCAGAGAATGTGATCATCTGGTAAAGCGTTAGCATTTTTTAAAACTGGTTTTTATTTTGGCTTTCACTCCTCACTTTTTGGTACTGGGTGAGATTTCTTACTTTAGGAGAAAAGAAGCAAATTTCAAATTTCCTAGCAAGCTTCTAAAGCAAGACAGAGAAAACATTAAATTGTTTTTTTGTTGTTTTTTTTTTTAAATACTGAGGTTTCAGTCAGAGGATGGAGAAGTTGCAGAGTACACAGATGAGAACTTAAATGATCCGAATGCACTAGCTGTTTCTGAGTCAATCAGGGGGTGGGCGGACTCGTTACAAGCCTACAAGCTTATTTTAATGATTACCCAAACATGATGTGTTTTCTTTAGAGCAGATGCAGCTTAAACCTCTCCAAGGTGACAAACCTTTGACTCACACAGATGTGTAGGAAGGGCTGGAAGTTTGATGGGTTTTTCTTATTAAATTATATACACACAGAGATGCTAATTATTAGACGTCTTTCTCCAAAATGCTTTCTGATCAGCATTTTTACAAGTTCAGGAAACAATACTCTGGAAGCAATGGCTCTGCCATTCTTGTTGACTGAAAAGATGCTGGCTGGGCCTTGAGAAGGCATCCCCTGTCAGAAATTGTAAACAAAAAGAGTTAAACAGCGAATGCTACAGATGGTGATATTGGTCATGAAGTATTTGAGCAAGGGAATTTCACTGAATGCTGAAAAACAAGCCCAGAGGAACAGAGACTTTGCAGAAATGGTTTTTAGAGCCAAGTGTTCCATTTGGGCTCACCTCTGCCTTTGAGTGCTTTGGATCCTGTTGTGCAGGATGGCAGGTAACTTTTCATGTTGCTGCCTAGCTCGTAACATTTAGAATACAGTAATTTGTGAAAGGTCAGCATGTGCTCTTAGAAGTTCTTATTACATCTCTGTGTAACTTCAGGAGGAGTCCCTAGCACTTGCCCAAGCAGAAAGTGTATCTAACAAATAGCTTTTAATGTGGTTATGTTGTTGATTACATCAATTTTCAACTTTGGTGTGAAGGAAACCTTCCAAAGCACTGGTTTTCAATTTGTGGGCACTGTGGGGAGTTGACAACGGAGAAAGATTGAAAACTGCTGCTGTATAACATAATAGTATATGCATAAATCACTTTGGCTCTACCGCAGTGAAAATTCACAAAGTAAAAACATTGAGGTTTCACAAAAAGAGGCAAACTAACTGCTAAACCTACTTTGCTTTGGCCCATAGACATTGCAGACGTAGCAGGTAGAGTTTGAGGGTTGGAACCCTCAAATAGGCCAAAGTACAGTGTATTTCAGCCTGGATGTAATTACTTCTGGTCTCTTGCCTTTTGCTCACCCCAGAGCCTTGTTTTTTTGCAGATGGACCAGCTGCGTATCCAGTCCCGGTGCAGAACACCAAGCCACTACTTACTGTCAGCTTCACGTCGGGAGACATCAGTTTAATGAACAACTATGATGACTTGTCTCCTACTATCATCCGCTCAGGGTTGAAAGGTAGAAAAGGAAGCCATTTCACCCCCTTCCTATGCTCTTTTTGTCTTGTATATTTAACGAATGTGTGCATGGGCTGTGTTTTCGCGGTTGTCTCTCCTAACCCAGAAGCCCTCAGCCACCGTTATTACCATTTCCAGCAGTGACACCTGCTGGTGGAAGAGCAGCTCTTGGCTGATAGAGGTTTTGTGTTGGACAAAAAATTTTCCATTTTTGAGATTGTATTTTTATGGCAGTTCTGTAGAGCAAATCGATCTGTTTGCCGTTTTCCAGCTGAATGTGCTAATATGTTTATGCTTCTTTGTGTGAACGCCTCTGCTACATAATGCTTCCTTTGCATCTTTAATTCACAAGGTCTCCTCCCATGCTTTTGGTAGCCAGGTATGAATTGCAATTCTGCTTTGACTCCCACAAATTTTGAAAACTTGCTAGAACTATTAATTATTGAGGAGAGTTATACTGAGAAAAGGAAAATTCCACCGATCAATTACTATACATCTTGCTAAGTGATGTGCGTGAATGTTTGTAAGATCAGTATTCCATGTCAAATCTTTAGTTCATTGTTCTTACTTATCAGAAAAGTCCCTTGCTTTGCCAACACTCTCAGTACAATTTATGGTGCTTTGCCTGGAGAGAAGTTTTAATTCACTACAGCACATAAGCACATACTTAAATATAGGTTCCATTGATTCTTTTTCATCTCCACAGATAAATTAGTTTTATATTAGATTTTAAAAAAATAATAAATGAAGCTGTTGGAGCAGACTCTTAACTATTCTGTAACAGTAAGATATTTTGGGTGAAAAGTTGCCCTAACACCAGCCCAATAATTTTTGAGTGATCCACTATGTAGGGTAGCCTTATGTTAAAAAAATCACCCTTGAGGTTTCCACTCCTGCTTCCCTCTGTGCCAACACAAGAAACACATGGCTGGCAAAATGTAGGATCTGGGGCGACCCTGTCATCCAGAAAACTTCTTCAGCTGAAAGGACACCTAAAGTCTGGGAAACTGGAACCAATTAAGAGAGGCTCGTTACATCCACCAAGAGGTGTTCCCAGCATCTCTACAGAGTTATAGTAAATAAGATAGGAAGTATTCTTGAGTTGTCATCTAATCTGGCTTTCAGCTGGAAATAGTAGGAGAAACAAACTCCATCTTATTCTCTGTTTAGAGTTGCAGGGCTGTCTTGCTGAGGATGTCTGTCCTGATTCTCTTTCCCTGTTGACTTTCACTAATGGAAGAAAGATTTTTAATTTAATTTAATTTAATTATGTCACCCTCCTCTAACAAAGTATTAATGTACAAGCCACAGTAGAAATATTTCTTACGGTTGTAAATATCACTGACATCACTAGAAGAAGAATGTGCAACATCTTGCTGGATTGGGAGTGTGTATGAGACAGAGAGAGAAAGGAGATTGGGATATCACTGTCTGTTGTTTTGAAGCTGCCCATTGTACAGTGGAAAGTATTTTGCATGTACCTGTCACATAGACAAAAACTTTTTCTCTACCTTCTTATCAAATTATTTTTCAAGTGACTGTAATTTTACAGCTTGTTATCACGTGCAAGAATGTGCAGAACCTCCCAGTTCAGGGCCTCCATCCTCTCCAGCTGCTTGGTATTTTGCTGAGAGTGGATGGTCTGCAGTATTGTGTGGGAGTCTTAATTCATGTGTTTCTGTTTGAAATCTGTAAGTATTGCTTTGTGGTCTTTGCAGCAGATGCCCTTGTCTTTATGGGCGGCTGTAGGCTTCTCAATGTATTTTTAAAGCAGGCAACTATAAAACTAGTTCAAGCATTACCAATATATTTTTGCTGTTCTACTAGCTTTGCATAGCTTTCATTTTACTGGGAGTATTCATATGAAATTGATGTAAAAAACACCATTTGCTGTTGGATGAGAATTTGATTACCCAAATACAAGTTCTTATTTTCATGCATCTTGAACATTCCTGGAAGCTTTACCAGTTCTAGTGGAGGTTCTGAACTGTTCAGTTGTATTCCTTCTGGTTTTTTATGCTTTCTAACTTAGGGATTCTCAGGATGCTGCTACCCGCAGACCTGCTGAATTGCATCTACTACTTGCATTAGTTGGCTACAGCTACTACCTGCAGAGCTATTTAGGTTGCTGTCTACTCACAGTTCTAGTGGAGGTCCTGAACTGTTCAGTTGTATTCCTTCTGTTTTTTTTACGCTTTCTAACTCAGGGATTCTCAGGATGCTGCTACCTGCAGACCTGCTGAACTACATCTACTAATTGCATTAGTTGGCTACAGCTACTGCCTGCAGAGCTATTTAGGTTGCTGTCTACTCAAGGTTTGCTGATATACATACCTGTAGTGGCTGGCAAGTGGTTAAGTACTTTTGAGGGATGGCTCTGATTCACTTGCAGACTGTTACCCGAGGTGAAACCTCCATCTGATTTCTAGTCTCTGTGCTCGCGTTGAGACCTGGTTATCAGTTGAGCTGTTTTATGTCAATTGTAGAAGACCCCATTGGGTCTTCTAGTGCAAGCAGTGCTGTAGAGCCACCCTGTCCCAGGAGGATGCTGCAATCCACAGCCCAGTCCTTTCCTGCCTTTGCAGCAGCCTAATTCTAGGGGTTTTGAGAGAGAGAAAGAGAAAACTGCTGGACACAGCTATCCCTCCTCTTCCTCTTGGTATGGGGACTGACTGAAAGTTTTACCTGAAGACGTATATCTAAAGGAGACTGTTTTTTCACTTTGGTCTCTGTGCAGTTAATCCAGTTACCAAAAGTGGAGTTGATCCGTTTGCATCATTGATTTCCAACCTGCCTATTGTTATACTCTCTGAGAAAGATGAATAAATGCCCTTGTAGATAACTTAGAGGGCTGAGGACTAAGAGAAAAAAAAGAAGCATACAATGCCTAGCTGTGCAAAAATTATCCTGAGGAACATGAGTCTTGCCTCTGATATGTACAGAAGCATAATTCCCATGAGAAATATCAGAAAGTTGAAATAATACAAAACCATTTTAAATTGCACATGAAAGTCCCTGAAAATGACAGGTTGACAACTTGAAACAATTTTGAGATCCTTCCTGCCAACTCTCATTTCTCTCCTGCTTCTTCATTTGAAGACAGCTTCTCGCCCACAAATGTCTTCAAAAGGTTCTTGGCAGATTGAGCATCCCAGAGCACAAAAGTTTTGTCTTTACCTTCACTTTGTCTCAGCACAAAATAGCTGCCTTTCACCTCCGGTTTGAGAGTCAAAAGGCTTAAAGACTAGCTCAGTATTCCTTGCACATGCAAATCTGCCTGTGGAACACAAGCAGAAACACAAAATACGGGTTTGGTGCTCTTGTTGCAGTGTGACAAAGAGCTGGAGGATAGAAGGGTTTGAAATTAGCATCCCCAAATTAAGCTGTGGGCGTTCCTCATCATGAGGTGCCTGTAAGAGAAGCAACTGATATGTATATTCATATCCGTGTATATGAGAGACTGAGCAGTCCCTGTGTGCTTCTGGCAATCTCCTACGAGACAGATGAGTAGATTTTCACAAGTCATGTGTCAAAAGAAAACCTATGACACGAAGGCCATCTGTATTTCTGGACAAAAATCCAAAAGTCTTTCTCGTTTGGTGTTATACCAAAATATAACTCTAGTTTGAGTGATGCTAAAAGTTATATTCAAAGCAGTGAGAACATGAGGCATTGCCCAATATGCTGCTTTTTTGCACTGTAGGCCTTTCCAGACAAATACTCTGCTCTCTACTGCTGCTGTCTTAGTCAGTGAGGTTATTTATGTGCATATTAACTTAATTCCAGTTATTTACCCCAAAGATGTGCACAGGATCTTCCACATCAGTTCTAATATCTCTAATAAATTCTTGTACTTAGGAGCAACCACTGATTACATTCTAGACTCACCATAGAGAGAGAAAAATGAAGGGTTCTTACACATTTTTTGCAATTTACAAAATAAAAGATAAGTCATTCTCAGAAGTGCATACGGTGACATATTTGCTACTATTTTGATGAAAGGATTTAGGTTGCTAAGTACTTAAGTAACCTTTGAGAGCATGATTTAGCTGTTCAAGTCACTTTGCAGCATCTGGAAACGCTGTTCCTACCGATTGTAATCAGTGATTATTGCAAACTGTCTTTGCAATTTCAGACGTGGTGGTACAGTGGTGCACACAAGGAGACCTACTTGCTGTAGCAGGCATGGAGAAGCAAGGCCAGCTGGTTGACCTCAGCAATGGTTCCCTGTTGAAGAGCGCGCTTGTCAAGTTCTACAACGTGCGCGGGGAACACATCTACACTCTGGAGACACCTGTACAGGTAGGAGGGACTTTTAAAGTCAGTCCTCAATGCTTTTGCTGACATGCTTTTCCCGAATCAGCTCTTGGCTATGGACCTGCAATGTGAAAAGGTTTACAAAATGTAAATGTAGCCTGTGCTAGGTATTGTGCAGACATACAATGAGAAACAGTCTGTTTCCCAAAACCATTGGGCCATGAACAGACAAGACAGAAAAAGGAAATTCTGTTGTTTTATGGATAAGTGACTGAGAAGAAAAAGCTGGATAACTTGCTTGACATTGTAGCAGAGCCAAGAACTGGAAAAAATATTCCAAGTTCAGTGTCATAACCTCAAGATTATTCTCTCTTTGTTTTTGCTGCAATTTTGTAAAGCACAATAAGTGGATCTGATGCAATATTCTACTTTTTATGGCATCAGATGGAGAAGGATGAATCAGAAAGTCTTGTTTCTGTTCCCACATTCTGTACAGAGTTTCACTGTAACCTCGGTCGTGTTAGTTGACAAGTAAATGTCAACACATGGTCTGTGTGCTGCTTAGGAGCACGATACGCTTCACGGGTCTTTGCCGATATTTCAGAACCCAGCTGAATGTCACTCCACAGTTTATTTCATTTCTTGCAGAATAGGGCTGACTCCGTTCTGATTTCTGACTGTTACTAGACTGTTAATTAATTTATAAAATCTTTGAAATCTAAAAGTGAAGGAAAGTGCTATATATATATTCACTTAATTATGATTAATGATGATACCATTTATTATCGTTTCTTTTTCAGTACCATGATCTGGGACGGATACAAAAGGATGATGTAGTAAACCAGCTGCTGAGCTTTTGTGTTTGCTTATATTTAGCATTAACCTGTGCTTATTAACGTTAGCACTCTAATTTAGATAGAATTCTTTAGTTTTGTAATGTATCAAATAATGTTCTCTAAAGCCAACCTAAATATGTGCAGTGACGTCTAATGCTGATTTAGGTGTCTAAAGGACTTACCTATACATACAGCTTTATGGTCTTAAACCTAGCCTTTTCAGCAAAATTTGCACAGCCCTTTCTTCTCTGGATCCATTCTGGAGAAAACATCTCCATACCAGTGTTGCTTATTCCCAGACCAGGTAAAAACCAGACTTCCTTCTGTTACTTCAGTACCAGAACATCGTGTGTCCGTGTTAGCTGTTGAACTGGTGTAACACTCCGGTGTCAAATGGTGAAATGAAGCTGTGGTTCGAGCAGTGGAGCTGATGGGGTCGTGTTGCTGTAAGGTGTGCATATTTGCAGGCTCATCTCTTGCTGCTCTCTCTCCCACTTTGTTCCAAATCACCTCAGATGCCTTCATTTCCTCCAGCTCTCCCTGTATCCCATCAACTTGTTGTCATATTTTCAGCTCTTCTTTCTCCTCTACTTAATCAACTGGGAGAAAGCACATATTGTGGCTGATGTGAGGGCTAATTATTCTGCGAGTACTTATAGGACAACTGACAGGTCACGCAGAACAGGTAACTGCCAAGTTCCTACTTGCACTAGTTCCTACTAGGTTCACTATTTCTCATAGAGAGAGTACTAACGTGAGGCTCTCTGCTCTTCCCAGCTGCTAATTTTCCCTGAAATTGCAGCATTTTAACATCACGGAGATTTCTTCGCCCTTTATCAACTTCAGATGAAAAGCCAACAGCTTCAGGTTGGAAGTGAAGGGTGGGTGGAGGTGGCAACCACCAATTAATAACGCAATCACGCAGTCTCATTTCCGTAGGAAACCAGGGTAAAAATAACACTCAACCTCATGTATTTGTGTTTATTAAAAAACTGTGTGCATAATCCTGCCTAAAATTAGAGCCACTCCTTTCATTAGTTAGTGGTTATTCTCTTTATTTGGTGCATTTAAATTCTTATTTACTCAGCTGCAAGAAGAAGCGAGGGGTCTTTCAGGACACCTGTGTCTGCTCATGTGGACTTTATGCTTCTGTGTACTTGAATGCTGGTCTAACGGTATTGCCAGCTAAATGACAGGTATGCTAGAACATTGCTAAGGATTTGGGTTACTCTCCAAACCAGATAAAAACTGCTGTTGCATGAACATTGCTAGTAACTTCTGTTATTCCGTGCCCCTGCTCCAGAGATGGCAGCGAGTCAGTGGTCCCAGTAATTTGTCTGATGACAAATTCATCAGAGTAAATTCATTAGTTTTCTGTACCATGACAGTCAGCCTTCTAATGGGATTTTATAAAATTTGACACTGGGTACTAAATAAAAGAATTGGAGAAAAGAAAAGAATTTCCTTATCTCCAACTCTTCTGCTAAAACTGTTTCTTCTGAAGCAAGCAAATGTGTGACTGGAAAAGTACATTTATTCTAAATGAGCACTGATCCGAATATAAAGGTCAAAAAGGGAAAGCAACAATGAACATAGAAAATAGTGCATTGCAGGTGCAAAACTGATTTTCCCCATGGTCCTCTGTTCCAATTCTTTGATAAAGCACACGTCTGAAAATTTTATCAGTAAGATACACTGAACTGTCTTTGTTTCTGCTGTTTGTCTGTCCTGAGTGACTTTGGCAGGATATTCAGGAAACAAGATATTTTATTTTTTATAACAAAGCTCAGTCTAAAGCTGACGTAGGATTTATATGCAAGTTGGCTGGAATGTTACCTAACATAAAGTCACTGCAAACCCCAAGGAAGAATAGATTTGGGTACCGCGGGTGACTCATCTTGATGATGACTTTTGTCATGGATCCCTTCAAGGTGTTTTATCTGCCACCTTCCCATCTAGCTTTAGTATGGTTTTGGCATCTTCTGGCTTAATCCAAATGAATGCAGAGGCTTTACATGAAAAATAGCGTTCATAAACAGAGGGGTATAGCTAGCACAGTGTAACAGTCTCTCTTGTTCCTTGCTCTGGGCTTCAGCCTGTCACCCTGACGTGCTGCAGGAATGTATTTACAGAATATAGTGGGAAGAGCTGAAAAAGCATCAGTAAGGGTTGGGCAGATATTGAACTTCTGCTACACCTGTTTTTTGAACAGGTGAAATCAACCTGTTGTGAACCTTGAAAGAATGATGAAAAGACTTCAGAAGGGACTTCAGAATGTCACACCAGGCTTTTTTATCTTGTTGGAAGCAGTTCTGTGAATACTGAGTCCATGCTGTGACTCCGAAGAGTTGATACTGGTTATTTATTTTATACAAAGCGCATATCTTTAAGGCTGTTTATCAGATGATAACTATTCAAATATACACTATCAATTTCTGTGAAACTTAGCTCTTACTACACTCACCTTTGTGTACATGAACACAAACCTGATGCACAAAACATGCCCAATTCTTTTAGCTGGCAGTCCTGCTTTTTCAACGTTTAAAAATATGATTACAACAGCAGGCTGCCCTCCTGGTCATAAATTTTTATTGGAAGAATATTAATTTCTGCCATTATTTGTTAAATCCTCACCACCTTTCCCTGGCATCAAGCAGGGATGAGACTTGTGTACATGAACACAAACCTGATGTACAAAAAATGCCCAGTTCTTTCAGCTGGCAGTTTTTTAAGAGTCCTGCTTTTTCAACGTTTAAAAATATCATTACAACAGCAGGCTGCCCTCCTGATCGTAGTTTTTTTATTGGAAGAATATTAATTTCTGCCGTTATTTGTTAAATCCTCAGCACCTTTCCCTGGCATCAAGCAGGGATGAGAATAATCATCTCATTCAAGACTATTTTACAGTCTTGCTGAATCTGTTTACCAGAAATGCTGCAACCCAGTTCTGTCACTTCAGAACTTCTTGTCTGATGTGCAGATGGGTCTTTATTATATCAACTAACCGTGCCTGTTCTTGCTTCTGAGTGGGTGAATAATCATCTCATTCAAGACTGTTTTACAGTCTTGCTGAATCTGTTTACCAGAAACGCTGCAACCCAGTTCTGTCACTTCAGAACTTCTTGTCTGATGTGCAGACAGGTTTTTATTATATCAACTAACCGTGCCTGCTCTTGCTTCTGAGTGGGTACAGCTGCTTCATAGCTTCCTGGTTGAACTTTAAACAGAGAAGTCTTCCACAGGATCAGTTCAAAATGACCTCACTGCCAGCTGAAACAAACCTGTGAAGTTTTTCTGTCTA
Source organism: Calidris pugnax (assembly GCF_001431845.1). Taxonomy (NCBI): domain Eukaryota; kingdom Metazoa; phylum Chordata; class Aves; order Charadriiformes; family Scolopacidae; genus Calidris; species Calidris pugnax. The sequence continues at coordinate 40,466,513 of NW_015090922.1, forward strand.
ACGGTTCAAAGTTGTGGCTTATATTTTGGTTCCTTATCCGCTTTTTTATCATTTTCTTTTTTGTATGTCCCAGAGAGGACATGGGGAACAAGAACATGGATTTAGAAACCCTGATGTTGATCTCATTGGGTCTTTATTATATCAACTAACCGTGCCTGTTCTTGCTTCTGAGTGGGTATAGCTGCTTCATAGCTTCCTGGTTGAACTTTAAACAGAGAAGTCTTCCACAGGATCAGTTCAAAATGACCTCACTGCCAGCTGAAACAAACCTGTGAAGTTTTTCTGTCTAATGGTTCAAAGTTGTGGCTTATATTTTGGTTCCTTATTCGCTTTTTTATCATTTTCTTTTTTATATGTCCCAGAGAGCACATGGGGAACAAGAACATGGATTTAGAAACCCTGATGTTGATCTCATCTATACACCTAGAATTCTACAGTAAATTTACATTACTGATGATTTTATACCACTGTGTAATTGTTGTAAGAACAGTTTAAACCTTAAGTGCAGTCAAGAAGAAAGATAAAAGTGAACTGAGCCCCACATGTTCCAGAATCAGTTGTATAGGCAACAAGATTAGATGCAGTAAAACTCTAATTGCATTTTTATCAGTGTAATATTTTAAAACCCTAATTCAAAGTGGTATACTAAAGGCTAAATCTTTATGGGAGAGGTTTCCAGGCGTCTTTGAGAAGACCCACTTGCTGTAAACCTTCTGCTGTGAGTAGCATCATCTTTCACAGCATTTCATGGGCTGCTTCTCTGCTGGAAATGTCCTGGCACCTGAATGAATTAGATTTAAGATTTCTCCAGCTGTGTAAAGGCATTTTACTAAGGCCTGAGAAGGAGAGTGAATTTTAGGTTAAATTCAGATCAAAAGGCTTTGAGAGAAGAGGCTGCCTTTTATGTTACCCAGCTGGGCTGACCTTGCTTACTTTGTCTTCATTTGTTTCACATAGTGTTCAGGTTTGTTGCTTCTGAATTAACATAGCCTTTCATTTATGTCATCTGAAATTAATCCTGTTTAGCTGCTATTGGATGACAACAAAGCTTCAAGAAGAGTTTATTTTCTTACAGAAGGAGAAAACAAAAGCAGCAGTTTAGAACTAGCTGGTGAAACATTATTTGGGATATCATTAAGGACCTTGATCTTTTCCACGTAGGCCATAAGATCATCTCTGACTGCTGCAGAAGTGGATCGTGATCAGGACTGGAAAATGGAGACAATTGTCTAAGCAAAGACTCATTCTGCTAAAATGGAATCTCATCATTGTATTGAAACCATAAAAAAAACCCCCAACTGTAGAAACAGAGAGGATGTAAGAAACATTTGCAAATCAAATAAGAGTGTGCTACGTGAAACGTCATGTCCTTCTCCCAAGTCACAGGTGATAGGACAGAAGGAAATGGCCTCAAGTTGCACCAGGGGAGGTTCAGATTGGATATTAGGAAAAATGTTGTCACTGAAAGTGTTATTGTGCATTGGAGTGGGCTGCCCGGGGAAGTGGTTGAGACACCATCCCTGGAAATATTTAAAAGACAAGTTGACATAGAGTTTAGTGATATGGTTTAGTGATGTTTTTTTATAATATTTAAAAGACAGGTTGACATAGAGTTTAGTGATACGGTTTAGTGATGTTTTTTTATCAGCTAGGTTGATGGTTGGACTAGATGATCTTAAAGGTCCCTTCCAACCTAGACAATCCTATGATTCTATGTAAGGCCACAGCAGCGTAATTTCTGACCACATCATAGTCTTTCTTCCTTTTATCACCATCAATTCGTACTAGTTAATATTATTCCAACTGTAAATATGGAGAACTGAAGAATGAGGGAGTTGCGTTACTTTCCAGCAGCCATCCATGAATGCTGTGGCAGTGTGGAGATGTGCACACACAATTCACAAGAGCCAGGTGGGCACTGCAGCCTCTGCACCTTCCAGCTTCTCTCTGAAAAAAGCAGAAGGAAAAACATGTGTCTCCATGTGAGCAGCCTAAAGTGAGAGAAATCAGGCAAAGCACATCAGAGTTTTCCTCACACGTACCGTTTGCTAGATACTATTTTGCAGTTGGGTTCTTCCTCCTGAGAAAAAAACGCACTTGTTGCTGGGCTTTCTGCCCCAGAATATCATTTTTATTTCATTACCAGTGGGACTCCCAGTGCCAGCAGCCAAGGGACTAGTGCAAGCAGCCAGCAGGCCCCATGGCTCAGGATTTCTGAGCTTAAGGCAGGCAGCAAGAAACAGCTTGACCAGTGTTTTCACTGACTGAACTGCATACAAGTGATGAAAGGTATTGTGTTCTCTCCTGTAAGATGAGTAGATGAGTGACTAACAAGAAGCAACCACAGATTCTAAGCAGGAATATCCATTCCTGCATGCTTTTCTAAGGGGAGTTGACTTCCCAGCTTGGGTGTACAGGTTTGAGTGGATGTAGCTGACTTTCAAGCCCACTCAGAAAAAAAATGGTAAAAGAGCTCCTTGTTGGCTGCTTTTTGAGATACGTTTTCAGTCAATATTTCTCTTGATAAAACATCTCATTTTTTTTGCCCTTTACCCAATTATTTCTAATATATAAATATCATAGAGCTAAATCCTATCTATGTGTAGAAGTTCCTACATGTTAGTATTTAAGCCCTGGAATTCATTCAGGTGTTTGCGGTTTGTGCTGAGACTTTTCAAAACCTGATGGAATTTTTGTATGCAAAGTGAGATTAGAAATCATCATTAGACTTTATTTTTGTAGCTGCATTTCTTTGTTCCTAGCAGAAAAAAAAATGTGCAAACATGGAAAGTAAAATTCTTCTGTGCTAGAATCTGCTTGTTCATTTTCTAACAGGTGCAATATGGGTATCAGCAACTTTTTTCCTTTCTCTTTTTGCTAAAACAATGTAAATAAGTGGATGCTTTATGAGGAGCAATACTCTTTTGTTGGATGTTGGAGTTCAATTGTTTTTTTCTCAGCAGAGTTTGGCCAGCTCATAACTGACTTGCTGCAGTAATTGATTCATATCCCTTGTCCTTCAAGGGAAAGAGTGGGAAGTGTAGTTATTGAAAAATATTATTGGAGCAGTACATTTAAAGGTCAGGTCAGATCTGACATTTGGGTGATCTTTTATTTCTCCAAGCCTGTAATGACAGGCTAATTTTCCCTGAACCTCATCTTAAATCTTAGCCTTTCAGCACAAATGAAGTGTTGCTGGATATTAGGCTTGAGGAGTGCTGGGGGACTGACCATTCTGTAGAAGAGGAAGGCAAAGCTTGTTGGTGAATTGGTAAGCAAAGACAAACCAGGATGGGACAAATGCTCTTCGAAGAGATTAAAAATGCTAAAATTAAAACCTGTGAGGTGTGTAGGGAGACTGAACCTACAAATGTAGGAGTAGAAATGTCATGATTTACAAACAGTACGACACTCAGGTATTGTTGTGTGTGTGCATGTATTTAAACATGCACCCACTCACATATTGTTTACATAAAAACACGTAAACAGAACATAAGGGAATCAGACGTAGAGAAGTTTAGAAGATAGCTGAGCTGTGGTTGCCTGTTGGGAAACTGTGGTGAAATCATGCAGTGGAGGCAATGTCTTTCGACTTCTGACTTTCAGCTTCACAGTGCTGCGTTGCCAGAGATCCCATCCAGCATTTCAAAGCTTGGGAATATGCTTAAGACTGCAAAGGTTCTTGCACTGGTGCTGCCTGCATCTCTGCTCTCCTTTGTATGCAGCGGTAGCCTGAGGAGAGAAGTGATTATTTGGATCTGGATGTGATATATTGGGTTATAATAGCTGCAATACTAGACTTCATGGCAGGGCTGTCCAGGTGTGCTGTTTCAGGTTATGATAGCTGGGATATTAGACTTCTTCTTCTGGCATGAAGCTCTATCCAATAAATAAACATTTGTGTGCTGAGTCACATGCTTGTTTGTTCCTTCCCTGTATTTATAGGTAAACTTTAATTGATGCAAGGTGAACACAAGGATGCAGTTTGGATCCCATGGTAATGATCAGGTAGATAGTTGTGCCCATGCTGGAATTCAGCCCTTGAGGTAATCAGGGTCACTTCTACTGATGCCTTTCTCAGGCTGTCACACAGTAGATGTGGCAGGTTCCTAACTTGCCTTTATTTTCCAAGCAGCTTGAACTCTCTCATTACTGCCAGACAATATTAGGGCTGAGCCACACACTCAAATCATGACAATACCAATCAGTAAGGGATACTTTATGTGATATCTCACCAGATTTAAGGCTGTCCCACAGATTATGATAATGACAAGCCATGTAATAATTACTGATGGTACACAAGGGATTTTTCACTTCTTTTAAAGTTCTTTGCTACAAAATGCCTTTAGCAATTACTGTGAAAATCACAAGGTTCACATGTTGCTGCTGCCATTTGCATATCAGTCAGCCTGAAGCTTCGTGCCTCCATGGAAGTATGTGTGTGTGTGGTGTTGCCTGGATGTAATGAAAATGGAGCTGCTTCATGCCTCCCACTTTAAAACTAATATTTTCCTTGAAATTTAAATCTAGGATAAGATGACTTTAGCAGGGCAGATCTTTTCTCTGGAAAAGTTATTTCGTCCAACCGTTTATCTTGATGATGGACATTGATATAGTGCTGTGCAGCTGCATTCTGCTTTATATCATTCACATGAAAACATCTTGTCCCCGTTTCTCACCTTTAACCATCTTGAATTTGTAACTGAAGGGAAAGCTTTTTTTCTCCAGGCTAGATTAGTAACTTCTGGTTACCTCATCTAACCCAGGTATCTGGGTACCGTATTACTAGAGAGGAGTGAATAGAAGTTACTACTGGTGGTGCCTTGACTCTTGTCTTCTGTATAGTTAATTCTAGTTTGGTACATCTTGTGAAGAGCAAAGATATTCCAAAGAGACCCTGAGCTTTCAGTAAATACAGTTCATAATTTAGATGAAAAACATGTTTGCTTAAACTTTTGAGTGTCATGGATTGTGAAAAGAAGGGACCCCTTCGCAGGAAGGAGCCAACCTTTGGTAGTTCACTGATTACAGGCCGCTGCACAGTATTCATGGTGTGAGAGTTTTGCATTGCTTATTTGTGTAGAGAGAGCAGCTATGGAATTGAAATTTCATACAATATGTGTACATTTGCAAATAACATGTGCTTTGAAACACAGAAAGCAGGAGACCACAGGTGGATGCAGCTAACACTCGTGAAGATGTTTCTCACCTTTAAGCATCTTGAACTTGTAACTGAAGGGAAAGCTTTTTTCCCCAGGATAGATTAGTAACTTCTGGTTACCTGATCTAACCCAGGTATCTGGGTATCATGTTACTAGAGAGGAGTGGATAAGAGTTACTACTGGTGGTGCCTTGACTCTTGTCTTCTGTATAGTTAATTCTAGTTTGGTACATCTTGTGAAGAGCAAAGATATTCCAAAGAGACCCTGAGCTTTCAGTAAATACAGTTCATAATTTAGATGAAAAACATGTTTGCTTAAACTTTTGAGTGTCATGGATTGTGAAAAGAAGGGACCCCTTCGCAGGAAGGAGCCAACCTTTTGTAGTTCACTGATTACAGGCGGCTGCACAGTGTTCTTCATGGTGTGAGAGTTTTGCATTGCTTATTTGTGTAGAGAGAGCAGCTATGGAACTGAAATTTCATACAATGTGTGTACATTTGCAAATAACACGTGCTTTGAAACACAGAAAGCAAGAGATCACAGGTGGATGCAGCTAACACTCGTGAAGAGCAAAAGTAATAGTGATAGGGCTATAAGAGATCACAACAGATTGGTGCTTTACATTGAAAAGTTGGGGTTTGGGAAGACACTAGAGAGCTCCTTGCAAGCACAACCCAGTATTCTCACATCAACTCTTAATGTTCATGCAGCAGGGAATAATGTCCAAAGCAGCGTTTGTTTATTGTTATTCTGCTCCTTGTTCTGACACTTAGTACTAGTCACCCCTGACTCTTTCTGGTTTTACTGTCAGAAATTTGGACATTTCTGAATGTAGACCAGCAGAAGACAAAAGGCCATTGTCTGTTTTGTTCCTCGTGCTCTTTCACAGCTCATTTCCTTTGGGAATAGTTCAGAAGAGACACTGTGCAGCAGAAGACTCAGTGCAAGACAAGAAAGCCAATTGGGTTTTATCCGCTAGTTTACAAAGTGTCTATGGGCATCTAATTTAACTTTTCCCTTGTAAAATGTGAGCCATCAGCAGTGGATGAGGATTGATTAGATGACTGAAGAAATGACCTGGAGAGGGCATCAAAAGATGTGTTGTAGCACTGTGTGACTTTTTAAGTCATTCGTCCTGTCTAGGTAATGAATTTGGTGGACAGAGCTTTAAGCCTTGTGAGTAAAAAGCACTGTATACACATCAACCACTCTTATCGATAACTTCAGATGTTCACATTCTTCTCCCTTCTTGTGGGCAATAGCATTTAAGTTTCTGGAAGACTTGGGTAACACGATTGGTGCTGGATTCATGCAATCACTTGCTGTGCAGCTATCTTGGAGTAGGTGTACTCTCTTTGAAAGTGGTGTCCTTTTCCTCCCCACGCAGCGTCCCATCATCTCCATCTGTTGGGGTCACAGGGATTCCCGCCTGCTGATGGCTTCTGGACCTGCCTTGTACGTTGTCAGAGTGGAGCACAGGGTCTCCAGCCTGCAGCTGCTGTGCCAGCAGACCATCGCTAGCTGTCTGCGGGATGACAAGGACATCAGCAAACTGACCCTGCCTCCTCGGCTCTGCTCGTACCTCACCACTGCCTTTATACCAACAATCAAGGTAAAAGGAAAGAAAAACGCGTGTGTGAGAGGGAGAGGAAAGGGTTGCTTGATTTCCCCCGCTCCTCGCTGCTCCTAAGTGACAATGGATGAATTCAAAGATATTATAATTATCATAATTACCATTTTAAAAGCTTGACTAAGGGTCATTCCTGCCTTCTTCAAGAGCCTACTGATCCGTTTGGTGACTATTAAAACCTGAGAGGAAGGCTGACACGTGTTGATCTGTGTTATTCCATGGGGATGGCCCATCCGAGGGTAAAATATGCTGATGACTCACAAAGACTTCTGAAGAAGCTCACGCTGATGATAATATTGTGTCACAGTTATAGGAGGGATTCAAAGTGGTAAAACTGTTGCTTCCCCTACTTGATAGATGAGTCCTTATATTGCCAGAAAAGTTATACTTAAAACTTGTGGCTGCCTGAATATTTCTACTGGCAGTGAGTTCTGCTAACCCTACTGCTCCAACAGTGCTATGGGAAAAGGAATCAAATATTATGCCTTTTCCTGTACGACACGCAGAGCCATCTGCTCAACCCCTTTGTTTCATGGTTTTGCCCTCAGTCACATCTCAGGATTTCCAAACTCTCTATCACTGCCTGTAAACTAGAGCATTAGCTGGGAAATGCCCTATATTCAGACGTATATTTTTGTGTTCCATATTTTTTTGTGTATGTGTTGTAGCATTCTCTTGAGCTGGTTTTAGGTCCTTGTTAAAACAACGCAGAGCTCGAATAACTAATTTGCAATCAGCGGAGTTGGTTGTAGGGGTGTGTAGCTGAGAGGCTGAAACAGGGTTCCCAGAAGCCACGTGCCCTTGCTCTTTCATGGGTGTCTCTTGAGCCTCCTCAGCACTGCTTTATGCTTTACCCTGGCTCTTCCCCAGCCCAAATACTCCCACCTACACTGTCACGGAGTTGGTTGTAGGGGTGTGTAGCTGAGAGGCTGAAACAGGGTTCCCAGAAGCCACGTGCCCTTGCTCTTTCATGGGTGTCTCTTGAGCCTCCTCAGCACTGCTTTATGCTTTACCCTGGCTCTTCCCCAGCCCAAATACTCCCACCTACACTGTCAGCCGTGCCTCCAGTGCCTGGCAAGGCACCCTCTTCCCTGCATACATCCCTCTTCCCCCTCCAGCTTGAGGACTACATTACAGATCTCTCTTCAGCCCATATCCATCTCACCAGGTTAAGAGGTTCCTTTTTCCCCCCTACATTTCTTTTCAAATATTTTCATTTTGAAAGAAACTGTGTTGAGTTATATGCATTAGTAGTGTCTGTGTCATACAGGCCATCTTGTCCTAGACAAAAGCAGTCCAACTGCTTTAGGGAAGAGCTCTTCATGGATTAATACATGGTGTGCTGGAAACAGGGCAAAGTAACCCACTCTGAGCTTTGTGCTCATACTTCTCCACATTACACACAAATAGGCCCTCAGCAAAGATGGCTCATGTGCTTGGAAGTGATACAAGAGGTAGAAGCTTCTTTCTGAGCTGACAGCATTGTAGCATAGTGGCATAGCACGTACCAGCACCAACCCAGAAGGGGAACCTGAGTGGCCAAGTTCACTTGGGAGCCCCAGCAAGAGACAAGGTACTCTGAGACTTAGACCTGACCATGTTACCCCAGTTAAAAGAGAAGTTTGTGATAAAGCTGGGACTTGAATACAGCTTTGTTGTCTAATCAGTGTTCTATACAAATGAAATACAGCTTTGTTGTCTAATCAGTGTTCTAACCACAGAGCCATCCTTCCTCTTTGATGTAACTAATTTTAGTTTTCTGTGTACAACTGCTTTTGACCTAAATAAACAATACACAGCCACTTTGTCTTGTGTGTGGGTCCTGCAGAACTCACACGTTAGCCTGTACTAATCTTGACCTGCCAAGTTAGAGTTGGGTTCAAATTCAGTTAGCTGTGTTAGCATTAAGTCACCACAGAAAAAGAAACCAAACAATAACCTCTAGGAAACTTTCTCTTTCCTTCCTTCATTTAATTAAGCCTCCTATCCCAGACCCAAACAATATGAGAGATTTTGTCAGCTACCCAACAGCTGGTAATGAACGTCTTCACTGCACGATGAAGAGGACAGAAGATGACCCAGAGGTTGGTGGTCCATGTTACACCCTGTACCTGGAATACCTTGGAGGACTGGTGCCTATCCTGAAGGGACGTCGTATCAGCAAGTTGCGGCCAGAGTTTGTTATCATGGATCCTAAAACAGATGGAAAAGCAGGTAGAACTGAATTGTTGCTGTGTATAAAAAATGGTTTAGAAAGACTTTAGATATTGAAGTTAATATAAAGAGTTAAAGAAAATCTATATATGCAACACAGAAGGTGGCATCTGATATTTTTTTTCTGATGCAAAAAAAACCTCTTCAGCATTACCTAGGCTCAAGCCTCTGAAATCATACCATGCTGTCTTCTGTTTTACAAAAGGGAACTTCTTGTATTTTGAATGGCAGGGAATACATTGCTAACTAGCACAAGATACTCTTTTGTCTCGATTTTGAAGTTGATTCAATGCTATTCACCCCTCTAAATCATGTTCATTTGAGTTTGAACCACTGGATATTTGGAGTTGGTACTAGGCAGAGTGTAGAACGATTGATTGTATCTGCATAGCTTTATCTCACCTGGTGCCTGTGGATTGGATTTATGTTTCTGGTGACTGACAGTTGTAACTGATACCAGTTTTCCAAAGCAGCACTTATATTTTCTGGGGCCTGTCTTGATAGATGAAATCTATGGAAACAGCTTGATTTCCACTGTGATTGACAGCTGCAACTGCTCTGACTCCAGCGATATCGAACTGAGTGATGACTGGGCAGCAAAGAAATCTCCCAAAATCAGTCGAGCTAGCAAATCACCCAAGCTCCCCAGGTAATCCTTTCTTGCACATTTCTTCCTCAATATCTGCATAATGGCCACAACTCAGCACTACACCTTTTTATGGATTAGTGGAAGATATATTGTATCGGGTAGAACTGCTGTAAGCTTGTTAAATGAATTGGAAGGCATCCAGTTCCAGTTACTGCAGCAGTGTCAGGCCTTATATATCTTGAAACTTGACCTATAACTCTCCATCCTGTAGACTCTACAGTCTTCATTAGTCACTTGGATGACACCATACCAGTTGTCTTCATTACATCTTTACATTCAAATACATGAATTTGGTGCATTTCTGCATGCCCATCGATGATTCTAATAATTGCTTTATATGCAGAATCAATATAGAAGCTCGCAAATCTCCAAAGATGTCCCGAGCTGCGCAGGAGATATCAAGATCACCGAGGTTACCAATAAGGAAACCTTCTATTGGTTCACCAAGCCTGACCCGAAGAGAGTTTCCTTTAGAAGACATTACTCAGGTATTGTGCACATTGTGACCGGCCCTGAGTCCAAATGCATCTGCTTTCAGAGGCAGCAAGTTGTGATATAGATCCAATGATCACTAGTAAAATTTTTTTATTTAATTACAGCTACTAGATAGAAAAATTAAGAATTGTATCTTCCAGTTCAATGTTAATCCTGACATCACTAACTTCTGTCAGTGTGAATCCATGTGAGAAGCTTTTTTCTAGGTGATGTTGTTGGCTGTTCAAAAGCATATGTGAAAATGTTTCTTATTCAGTTTCTGAGAGCTGTCCTAATGCCACCATAGTTCTCTGCTTTGTTAGGAATCTGCAGAGACAAGGAAATGCTTCAGAGGGCCACGTGTTCTCTATGTCATAATTATGTGGAATGGCCTTAATTGGAAGGCAGGCAAGGGATTAGCACTTCGTGATCTTTGTGTTGTTCATGTCCTGTAGATAAATGAAACTTAGCAGGCTGTAGAACTGTCTGGGTTACATTTGATTATACCATCCTGCGTTCCTTCAATTTTGCTTTGTTTTATTTAATTTGGTTTTTTTTCTGCTCTGTCATTTTACTTCTTCCTCTCTAGTGAAACATTCTAGGTGAGTTACACAGCAGTGGTGGATAGGACCAAAAGTCCTTTGAGTAGGGCAAGAGATCAGAGGCTTAGGTCCTGCTCCTGATACTGATGGCATAACTCTTGGCCTTTGCAAAAATCTTTTGATCTTTCAGACCCATAATTTGTATCACTATGGAAGCAAGAGATTTGGGAAGCTGCTTTGGAAGCTCCAGGAAAAATATGTTTACCATTATGAGTAATTAATTTCTTTCTTATTGTTCTATAAAGTGATTCTTAAGCATAGAACCAAAGGGTGTATTACTTTCTGAAATAAAGAATCGCTGCGCTTTTGTGCAGGAGAAGCAAGTGTCTGAAAACAGACAACCTATTCTCACTAAGGAGCTGTCAGGTTGTTCCGTTCCTCAAGAGCTTTAATCAGCCTATGTAGCTGTTGTATGCATCATTTTTGATGGTGTTCAGATATCAAAATGAGACTTCCTAACGACTGGGTATAATAGGTGCTAGATAGGCACATTAGGCTGTTTCGATAACATAAAAACAAGAGAAGCTGAAATTGCATTATCACTTGCAATAGCTTGATTGCTCTGCAGGTTTTTATTAGAGCTTGATACAGATTTTATTAGGTGAAAATGATCTTGTTTTTGCTTTGCAGCACAACTACCTTGCTCAGGTCACATCTAATATCTGGGGAACCAAATTTAAAATCGTGGGTTTGGCTGCTTTCCTACCAACTAACCTTGGTGCAGGTAAAAGTAAACTCTATTGGTTTTTTGCATCTCCAACTGTCTCTAATAAACAACAAACTTCTGCCACATGATTCTTTTTAAGTGATCAAAAGGCTTCTATAACAAAGCACTTATTTTCTGTGGACAGTAGGGATTAGATTTTATGAAATTCACTGCAGCTAAAAGAGATTAAAGTCTATAAATGCAATAATGGAATGATCAATAATATGTTAAAAATCTCAGTTGTAATAAAAGATTAATTAACAGTCAGTCCCAGACCTTTATTCTTACAGGTTTTTTCAACAAATCCCAAACAAATAAAGAAAATTTTTGCAAGACAAAATTCAAAGACAAAATAAAATCACAGGTTTTAAGTTACTGTAATAGAAATATTTTTAAAACTCACAGTTACAGTGATTTAGCTACTGATTATACCAAAATAATGTTAAAAAAGCTCTTACAACATCATGCTCAAGATTCTTCAAGTCACTGCATAGCCTTGTCATACGGTTCTTTTGCTGGAGCATCAGTAAACTGATGGCTTTCATTAAAAGTAGCAGTTGTTTAGGTTTTGACCTTTTTCTGGGTACACCAGTTCTCCCTACATAGTCCTGTTAAAAGGAGGAAGGCTAAAGAACAGGGTACCACCGAGCAGAACTGAATTGAAACATTAATGCAAGTGTAGGAATTTTACAAGCTCTTTGGAAAACTTACTTTTTCCTATGTTGCGTTGTATAGTTAAGGCAGAACTACATAATGATGCCCTGGATGGAAAAATAGTTAAATAGATATTTTTTGTGGCTATATTGACTACTATTAGACAAGAAACAGAGTCCCAACTACTGGGGAGAGGACCTTCTCTAGGCAAAGGTTGTTCAGGTTCCAGGCAAAGGTTGTTCTAGCAGGACATTGTCACCATGGGGACAACCAGTGCTACTACTATAAGGCAGTGGCACCTTCTACTTAAGAAAGTTACTGGGGAGAGGACCTTCTCTGGCCCAGGCAAAAGTTGTTCTAGCAGGACATTGTCACCCTGGGGACAACCAGTGCTACTATGATAAGGCAGTGGCACCTTCTACTTAAGAAAGTGTTGTGGAAACCCTCAGGTTTGTTCCATCCACCCTTTTCTTTCAAGTAATTTATGACTTTCTGACACCTGCATTTGCAATGGTTGTCAAAAGATAGTGTAAGAATGACCCTACTGGGTCAGGCCAGAGGTCGTTCTAATTATCTCATTATCAGTGAGAGGATACGTAGGGAAGGATGTAAGTATAGGGTAAGTGTGTAGTGATACTTCCTTCATATAGTGTAAGAATGACCCTACTGGATCAGGCCAGAGGTCATTCTAATTCTTTCATTATCAGTGAGAGATATGTAGGGAAGGATATAAGCATAGGGTAAGTGTGTAGTGATACTTCCTTCAAATGTTCTCCCAGTCTCCACTGGTTCGAGTCCCAGGGAATTCCTGAACCAGAAGGGGGTTCTTTATATGTAGTAACCCTCAACAGATTTCCTTCCTGAGAGCTTTGCAGTTTTCCCCTAAACTCATATAAATCAGTAGCATCCCATGGTGAAGAGTTCCAAAAGTAGAATGGAAAAATTATTTCCCTTCTGTAAAAATAGATGTGAATACAAGATGAATTAATTTATTATTTCTACAGATTATTTAACTACAAAGATGCTGCTTCTATTTAAAGAGAAATAGCTGAAAGTAACAGTCTCTTTTATCCTTTCTATGCAGCGTTACATAGTGATTTGGCTAAGAATGGCCCTTACATGCATTTATTCATTAATACATCAAATAAAAATAGTCATAGCCCTCTGTGTGCTTTGAATTGATTCTTTCTTAGCTTTAGATGCTCTTTGTTTAACAGATCTTAATTTTTTTTTTTTTATTTCTTGTTATACTCTTTCTCCAGTAATATATAAAACCAGTTTGCTGCACCTGCAGCCCAGGCAGATGACAATATATCTCCCAGAAGTGCGGAAGATTTCAATGGACTACATTAACTTGCCTGTCTTTAATCCAAATGTTTTCAGCGAAGACGAAGATGATTTACCAGGTAAGGAGGAGCTGGAGGTCTGCCATGTTATGGCTTAAGCTAGATGGAGGCCATTTCACTTGTGTCACTAGCCCTCTCTATTAAACACACAAATCTAAATCCCGCAGTCTGATGGGGTCTTGTAGAACTGAATTAGAATAAGGCTATGGATGTTTTCTAAAATATGTGGAAAATATAATCCATATAGAGCTGCTACATTTCAAGTTCATTGGAAAATTAATCATCATCTATTTCATTCACTTAGAATTCTCCGTAGACCAGAGCCTTGTTTCTGCATCTTTGTAGGACAGAATTGTAATGTGTTGGAGACCCAAAAGGGTAGTTCTTGTGACCTGAGGGCAGCAAAGCACAGCCTGGTGATGGGAGCCTGGGTTGGAGGGCAGGTCCTGTCAAACTCAGCCACCCGTTGAGGAGTGATAAATGACCATTTGGATTTTTGTCAATACCAAGTCTTACAGAGAGGCTAAAATACTAAACTAGTCTATAAACAATGGGGATCAGGAAGAATTTCTCATTTCACTGAGGTGTAAGGTTCAAGCAGAAGATTCAAGCAGTGTAGGGAAAGGCTTGGGTGCAGGTGATGTGAATGTGGCAGGTAAAAGGGCTAGAAGTACTCAGAACCTCCTCCAATAAAAAAAAAATAAATCATCATACCAATAAAACTAACAAATAATAGACAAAAAGATAAATTAATACATTTTCAGAATTTTTACAGCCGTGAGGGATTCCTGTTGCAAGGATTTTGGAACTACAGGAGTGGCCGTCGTGCCAGTACCCTTTAAGGAGGAAGGAGTGTGAGCACTGCAAAGCAATTAAAGCCTTATGCTAGAGTCTATTGAAATAAATGGAAATACTCCTGTTATTTCAGACCAAGGTTTTGACTGCTGAAAGCACCAAGGATTGTGTCCGAACCAAGCATCAGAGTAGTCCTCTAGACTTCTAAAGAAATACTCATATACTTATGAAGCCCATTGTTTCACAGTTTGAGGCTTGGTTTGCCTAGACTAATTTATGTCTGCATTATATTCACCCATAGGATCTGAAAGAAGTCATAGAGACATTGATGATTGTATCTATATATTATGCATAGGAAGCACTCAACATTTTCTATTATGAAAGATGGTTCAAGCTGACAAAAAGTAATACAAAAATTAAATAGAAAAAAAAAGTTAATATAAAGTTTTCACATCCCTTCCTTAAAATTGAATTAGATCTGCAATATCAATTCCTTTTATAATATTAAAAGAGCTGAAATGGTACGCAGAACTGCAGGTTAGTGAGCACCAAATATGTAGGGAATTGTTAGAAAGTTTTGTTACAGCTCTTTGAGAAGGCTTGTAAAAGAATCAGGCTTCCCTGTCCTCTATAACAGCCTTCCTCTTCTTGTCCACTTTTTTGTTTCTCTTCTCTTCTAAAAAGTCATTTGTGACTTAGCAAACAGAGGCTACTTAAATCTTCAAAAACATTTTTGGAGATATCCTTTCTTAAAGCCTGCATATGAAGGAAAAAAATGCCGTATACTAATGGGAAAAAATATTGCAGTGTAAATAATGATTACATGATAAATTTAAAAAAAACATAGTAGAAAGCTGCTCTTGAGCAGTGCAATGTTCACAGTGAGGTGCTCTTGGGACAGGTGCTTTTTAATGTAGTCCGTAAAGATTTGGCAAGGCAACTGGACAGTGAATTGATTTAACTTGCAAATTATGCAAACAAATAAATTAAAAACCATTGGAGAAATAAAAAAAAAACTGGGTTTAAACACTTTGGGATATTAGGCAACACCGCAACGAATGAGATTTTGTTTGATAAGGCACATAATAGCCTCGACTGGGTTGCTCAAGCCAAGCTAACGACTAAAGCTCAGTCTCTGGCAGATGAGTTGCTAACCTGCAGGCAACAGGACTAGAGAATGGCCAGCCAAGCACAGAACCACGCGGCCTTAGGGTCAGTTAAATTTATCTGTCAGTCTTCTTCTAAAGGAATGGACAGAACTACCTCAAAAATTTGGCAGCGTAGCCACAGACCTCGGTAGACCTGCCACATTCCTGGCTCATGCCGATAAAAGCCTAATGCTGTCGAAAATGTAATTACAGGGCATATGTAGATGAGTAGAATTAATTAATTAGAAATTAATTAGGAACTGGGCAGTGGCTGGAGGAGTCCTGACTAATGGATCCCTTCCCTGATCTGGTCTTGCAAATCAGAGGTCTCCACAGAATTTGGCACACTTAAATGATCCTGGATATGACTCTAGGATCCTGGATATTAGTCTAGTCTCTTTTCCTCCCATAAACCTGCTGATGCAACTTGTTTATCATTTTCCATGTCTTTTATACTGAAAAACTAATAAAGAATGTCCTTGGGGGTTTTAATACAGTATTTACTGTCTCCCCTCATTATTATATTTTTTTTCCTTCTTATCTTGACTTCTGCACCTGTACTTGGTTCCAGTATCCTCATTTTCCTGCCATACTCCAGCTTTTCAGTGGTAGTTCCTGTTGGAATCACTCTCATCACTTTTTGCAAAACAAATTGCAAACAGTTGAGCAAGCTCCATGCTTCTACTTAAAATCATCAGAATTGGCTTCTTACCTCAGTGCCCCTTGTTCACCACCACCACGTGTGGGAAACTTTTCCTATATACATTTGCTTCTTTTCACATTTCTAATTGCAGCCTGTCCAAACATTGATGCTGAAGTTGCCCTGACTGCAGTACCCACTTCTTGCATCTTTTTGGCTTCTCATCTATTTCCCCACATCTCTTCTGCACAAATCTTCTTTCAAGAACTTCTATAAATTTTGTCTGTATTTCATTCCATCATATTCCTCTCTCTCTCTTTGTTTTACCTTCTTTTTGCATTCCTGGTTCCTTTGTCACCCACTGTACTCGAGAGATAATAATATATTCCTTTTGTCAACTGTTTGTTGACAACAGGCTCATTGAGTCTAGGGGCATCATACTAGATATTATACATACAGTGCCTTTGGTGCAGGTCTTCCACTTTCTTTTTCTTTTCCTCCATTTGTTTTTTGGTTTTTTTGTTGTATTGGGTGACAACAAACATCCAAGTCAAAATTCATAGCTGCTGTCTGATGAACTTGGCCCAGTGATACCCGACTGGCTCTGGAGGGAGCCAGCTCTGGCTGGCAGTGACTTTTTTTGTGCCTCACCATCAGGTAGCAGCAGCCCTAGAGGAAGTCAGGAAGCCACGTTAGTGGTCCTAGGACTAGGGGTTAAAAAGAGAGGGCTAGGACCAGGGGCAACCATGGGTTTCTGAGTGGATTATCCTTTCTATCGTTTGTTGATTTATTTACTATCAAAAAACCCTCTCTGAAAACTAGTGAGTCCCAACTCAGCAAAGCTTTTCTTGATTGGAGTAGAGGTAATTAAAGTTGGATGACGAGCGAGTGGTAATTCAGATTTTGAAAGTCTATGGGAATGGTAGCGTAGCCTGAAAGCGTCCCTCCCAAGAAGTCACTTTTTATCAGCAGCTATTTTACAAATAAATATTGTGCAATGGGAATCAATGGAAACAGACTGGCTTACTCGTGCAAACTAAGGTCTGATCCATTGATTTTGGGGTCTGATAGCACTCCATCCAAATGCAGCAGAGTGTTTAAGCAAGTACGTGAAGGTAGCAGGTAAAAAGTCAAAGGTGAAGTGGAGCGACAAAGTACAAAAGGCGCGGAGTGTTTTTTCTTCTAACAAGCGTCAGAAAGCAATTTCCCCCAGTTTCTGAACTTTACGTAAACGCTGCCATGAAATTTTTCCATTAAACCTTTCTAGCGGCCCGCATGTTTCCTCAATTATAGAATCATAGAATCATCTAGGTTGGAAGGGACCTTCAAGGTCATCTAGTCCAACCATCAACCCAACTCTGACAAAAAAACATCACTAAACCATGTCCCCCAGCACTATGTCAACCTGTCTTTTGAACACCTCCAGGGATGGTGCCTCAACCACTTCCCTGGGCAGCCCATTCCAATGCTTGATAACCCTTTCAGTGTCAAAATTTTTCCTAATATCCAACCTGAACCTTCTCTGGTGCAACTTGAGGCCATTTCCCCTTGTCCTGTCACCTGTGACTTGGGAGAAGAGACCAACCCCTGCCTCTCTACACCCTCCTTTCAGGGAGTTATATAGAGTGATAAGGTCTCCCCTCAGCCTCCTTTTCTCTAGGCTGAAAGAAAACCCCAAAATACGTATTTGAAATAGTGCTTCAGGAAAATACTCTATTTATTGCTCGTTACCCAACTATGTGCCCAGCAAAGGCTTGTGGCCACTCGCCCCTCCAGGCCTGGGCCTGGGGCTGGGACTGGGGTGGCCCAAGGGGCCCATGGGGCTGGGTTGGCGGGTGACATGCTGTGTTGTTCGTTGCAGTGCCCGGCGCCCCCGGAGCCCCCGCCAGCAGCCCGCCGTGCACCGTCAACATCCCCATCGCCCCCATCCACAGCTCGGCCCAGGCCATGTCGCCCACCCAGAGCATCGGCCTGGTCCAGTCGCTGTTGGCCAACCAGAACGTGCAGCTGGACGTGCTGGCCAATCCGCCGGCGGAAGCGGGGGGTGAGGGGGCGGGACCCTTCCCAGGGGCTCCAGGCCGGTTCCCCGGCCCCAGTGCTGGGCCGCTGGTGGCGGGGGCACTGACCGGGGGGGACATGGGCCGTGCCGCCCCCGTGCCACCCCCTGCCCTCGCCCCGCCACCGCCGCCCCCCGCACCCCCCGCCATCGCCTTGGCCGACCTGCGGGACCACAGCGACCGCGAGCACGAGCCACCGCCC